>NC_133663.1:20932664-21083590 GCF_037893015.1 Macrotis lagotis | reverse complement strand
TCCCCTTTCCTGATATTATAAAGAACATGCTTTCCTTTGGTAGCTAGGTGGAGCAGTGGATAGAGCACCGATTCTGGAGTCAGGAAGACCTAAGTTCAAATCTGGTCTCAGACACAATAATTGCCTAGCTATGTGACCTTGGGCAAGTCACTTAACTCCATTGCCTTGAATAAGTAATTTTTTTTAAAAAACCACCTCCCCATAGGATGGTCACTGGAGTCTTGTTGAAAGAACCCTCAAAACTCTTGGCGATTGTCTGCCTGCGACTCAAGAGAACAGCCTCTTAGTGGCGGGATCACCACTCTGGTCTACTACTCTCTGGAGCTATCCGATTAGCTCATCCTCTTGAATTTGTGCTTACCTCTAACCTGAGAAAGGCTGTCCTGCTAAAAAGATGGTAGTAACCTGGTCACTGAGATGTTTTGTACAAAATCATAAGACAGAAGCAACTGTACAAATCCCCTCAGTCTGAGAAGAAATTGTCCCCATTATAAGCATTCAAGGTAACTCATACAATCAAGTAGAGGACAGACTTGATTTCACTTAACAGAAAATGCAAAAGGTACAAAATATTCACAGGGGTCTCTGAAGAAACAAATAGACACATAAAACATTCAAGTGACCTAGAAACTTTCATGCAAAAGACAACAGAGTTTGGGGTTATTATTGGCATTCTACCATAGTCTGCTGCAGAATCCCTTCCAGATTCATAACACTGCCCCCCCTAGAAAGCACAAATCTACTTAGAAACTTTCCTCTTTTCCAGTCAAATCTGTGCTACCAAAATAACTCATGAATTCTCCTCTCTCTGCTGTTTAAGAACTATGTGGGTGATCTTCTATCTACAAGAAGAATTCTAAATCAGGAACACCCATATTCTCTCTAGAAGAACCAATCCCCAAATTATGGCATTCTGGAGCTCTCCAGTGCTGCAGATGAGACAACCCCAAATCTCTGATTAATCTCTAGGACCAAAAGGTCTGCACATAACTGTTTTTGCCAGCTGCTTCTGCAGAAACTCTCTCAGCCATAGTTGCTCCCTTCTCTTGTATGGAAAATCTAGTCTCAGGATCTTTCTTCTCAGGCCACATGCAAGCACTTTTAAATCTCATGCACTTCTGTCCCAAGATTACTATTTCAGTTTCAAAGAGGGTGGATGGAATAAGGGTTAGGGAAAATAGATGGCCAGGACCACTCTGCTAAACACTCATCTTTCTCCTGTAGATGAAAAGGAAGTCCAGAGAAGAGAACTAAGCTATTTGTTTTTATGGACCTCAGAGGAAAGTAAGTCCTCTGAAAAGATTATGTCCTTTTGAGTTCCAATAGAAATGATATGACTCTTTACCAAGAGTCCCCTGCATCCTTTTGTGTTAAGTTTTGAGCTGTGTTCATATCTTTCTCATAAAGGACCATATTGCAAAATCTCATCTAACTATGTAACCTTGGACAAGTCACTTAACCCTGATTGTCACATCCAGGGTCATCTCCATTTGTCCTAATTCATATCTGGCCACTAGATCTATATGACTCGGGGGGGGGGGCAGCCAGGTGGCACAGTGGATAGAGTACCAGCCAAGGACTAAGGAGGACCTGGATTCAAATATGGCCTCAGTCATTTAATAATTACCCAGCTGTGTGACCTTGGGCAAGTCACTTAACCCCATTGCCCATATGGCTCTGGAGCAGAAAGTGAGACTGTGACTCAGCACAGCATTCCCTCATTCAAATCCAATTCATGTCATGCCATCACTTCCTTGATGTCATGACCTTTTTTGAGAATGAAGGATAAACATCATCATCATCAGGTTGATAGAGGTCATCAGATTGACCTGGGGCTTCCTATTTGAACCTTATTATGTCTATACCACTATCATCCACTCTGAAGAAGCACTGAAGATTAATAAAGTACTGGGTCAGCCTCAAGGGCAGGCGGTCCTTGGGGGTCTCCGACAAATGTGATTGGTGTGGCATAGACAAATCACTTAACTTTTCAATGTCCCCAAGATCAGAGTGGACTTGCCTATCATTGTTGGTGGAGACATTTCCAACATCTAAAGTTCTTTTTCTAAGAAGTCAGACTATACAAAACAATATTAATATTTATAATAATAATAATAATAATAATATCTGAGAGGTAACAAGATGCAGTGGTAGAGATCTATCTGGCCATCAAGACCTGGTTGGAAGCCTGGATGGAAGCCCATTGAGTGGACCTCAGTGTTGACAAACGGATGAAAATTATGAGCACTGAACAACCTTACAAAATGCTGGCCCAGTGCCCATGCTTTTGAGAAGGAATTCATTGTATTCATGGAATTGGTATGACCCAGGCCAAGAAAGAATGCAAACTGTAATACGATGATCTCAACGAATGTTTGCAAGGGTAGGAAATGATAGAAATTTGGAAACAGTGATGAATCCGAAGGGAAAGCTAATGAAAGAAGGGACATATGCTCCCCACCTTATCACTCGGGTAAGGATGAGTCAAGGCCTTGACCAGCCAGTGGTGACATTGAATGGCTTTGTTCTTTATGATAGGCTGAAAGTATATCCTACAGCTATCTGCTGGAAAGAAATATTTCTTCAAGCAAACATCTCCTTCCAAAGGTTAAAAATCAGATCACAGAAGCTGTCCTACTTTCCCTGCCACCAGTTTTCTCTGCACTTTGCCATTAGAACAGCTAAGCCAGGCAAGTTGATGGCAGTAGTTCACCCTCGAATATAGATTATCTGTGATTCTGCCATTATCTAAGGAAGCATTTGGGAATGTAAATGCTTAACAGTGTACTTGGAAAAATAAAATTAAAATAGAAAGGCCTGACTTGAAGTCCCACTTTGGATGTAAGCAGGCTGTGTGGTCCTAGCTGATTAAGATCTCATGCCCAAGAGGGCAGTTTGGTGGTACAGTGGATGGGCCCTGAGTTCAAATCCGGCCTCAGACACTAAATAATTACCTTACTGTGTGACCTTGGACAAGTCACTTAACCCCACTGTCTTGCAAAATTAATAAAAAAAAGGTCTCAGTATCCAGACAATTCTCCAATTCTACTAGGTACATAACAGGTGCCCGTCTCTGTTGTTAGAGAAATCTCCTTCACTGAGAATTGCCTATATCAATATAATCCAGTCTAAAATTATCCAACATATATTGGATACTTTCAGGTTTTCAAAGTAGCTTTCTTTCTTTTTCATTCTCTTACTTGAACCCCACAGGATCTTATGGCATAATGTGTATATAGAACCTCAGGACTGGCCTAGTTTCATTTGAGAGGCTTCTCAGCAGAAGGTTAGTCCCTAGGCCAGTTTTGGTTTAATCATATTTCTTCTTTTTTGTGTGTTCAATCACAGCTAGTCACAAAGACCTTGGAGAATGAGCGAAGATGAAAAGTCATTCTTCAGATATCACTTACAACTCAACTAGAGATATCCATGGTGGGCAATGGGGGCATGGACACAGTAGGCTGGAGCATGGGATCTATGTGATGTGGGAAGAACACGGCTATGTCACCCACAGGAATCTAATTAATAGCCACAAACTAGCAAAGGAGTTGGAAGGTTCCCTGGGCACGCTAACTTCCACAGTAGGACGGTTATAATGAACTGGAAACAAGAAAAGCCTGAGGTGCTCTATTATTTTAATGTCTGCATCTGTTATTGCACCTGGGTAACGAAGTGGGGCAATGGAGAGAAATGCCAGTCCTAGAGTCAGAAGGACCTGAATTCAAATCTAGCCTCAGTCACTTAACTAGCTGGGTCAATCGCTTCAGCCTATTTGCCTCAGTTTCCTCATCTATAAAAAATGTTAAAGAAAGGAAAACCACTTTAATGTCTTTGCCCAAGAAAACTTCAAATTGGGTCATAAAAAGCAGACATGGACTAAACAACATAGTATCTGCTCACCAAGTCATATTAAGACGTCAATGGCCATAAACAGAAAAAATAGAAGATTAATAAGTGATTCAAGATTTAGGATAACCATCCTTTGAGAGCCAGTCCAAACCAAAGTAAGAATGGGCCATGGAGTCAGTAAGACTTGGCTGAGACACTTGTAAAATGTGTGACCCTGGGTAAGTTATTTAACCTCTCTGGGACTCAGTTTCCTCATCTGTACACTGAGGTGATTGGACTCACTGATTTCTAGGGTCCTCTCCCACACAAAATCTACAATCATACTCCTCACAAAAGAAACCACACAAGTGGATAGACTTAATTATCTTTGTGGAGTGGAAGACTTGGAAGCGTGCCTTCACCTTGCTGCTAGGCTTGCAATGCCTAGGAGTCTCTTCATTTCCCCACATCACTCAGCATCCCCATCACTACCCAAAGTACCTCAAATGACTTTCTTTAACAGAATAGGAAAACTGCCTGTGAAAATGCTGACCTGAAGCCTCATTTTCTCCCCTGCTATGAAAGAACTGAAGAGAGGCTGAGAACAAGCCGAAAGCCACATCAAGGTATTTTGGTTTAGATTAAGAAAAGACAAAGGTAATTTAACACAGCTGCAGAGAATTTGTCCCCCCTCCCACCACCTTCCTGGAGGATGGGATGACTGATCCTTAGAGCGATGCTCCCCAAACAACTGTTGTTCATTCAAAACATCCTTCTTTTGAGCTGAACAAAATGCCTGCTGGGTTCTTCTTCAAAAAGCTCATTAATTTCTCAAAGGAAGGGAGACACCTAATTGAGAAAAAAATGACCATTACAGCATCTTCACTTTCAGGCCTGGATAAACATGAGAATAATTCATCCAGAGAACAATGGCAGAAGTGTGGCCCTCTCTCTCCCCGGATCTCCAAAGAAATGTTCTAAAATGCATTCGATAGCTACATAATAAAAATACCTGACATTAATGTAGCATTGTAAGGTTTGAAAGGAGTTCCCCTCATATCGTAATACTTTATATTCAATGCATAAGCTCCTAAACCTATACTTGGTGATGTAGAGAACAGAGCACTGGCCTTGGAGTCAGGAGGATGGGAATTTGACACCTCAGATTCTTGCCCCTTACTAGCCGTGTGACCTTGGGCAAGTCACTTAACCCTGATTGCTTTGCATTCAGGGCCATCTCCTGTCATCCTGATTCATATCTGGCCACTGGACCCAGATGACTCTGGAGGAAAAATTGAGACTGGTGAGTTAGGACAGCCCGCCTCACTCACATCCAATTCATGTGCTTGTCATGACATCACCTCCCTGATGTCATGGGCTTCTTCAACAATGAAAGTAGACATCATCATTTCTACATGACTGATTATGAAGTAAGCTGATTTCTCAACACAGTCATCATCATCATCATCTTCATCTTCATCATCATCATCATCATCATCATCATCATCATCATCACTAGCAAGTATGGCTTCCTTTAAAATTTCCAGAGTGCTGAATATGGATTATTTCATTTGATCCTCACATTTACCTGTTCTATTATTATCCTCATTTTGCAGATGTAAAAGCTGAGGTTTAAGCTGTTTAAATGTTTGTACAGAGACACATACCTGGCAAGTGTCTAAGATGAGATTTGGCCCCAGGCCTTCCTAACATTAAGTCCAATGTTTTGATTCATTGGGCTACTTAGCTGTCTGTCATTCTCCTTCCAAATACACTGGTCCTTGGAAAGACAATAATAGACCTAGAACCAGAAGGGACTGGAGAGAACACCTAATCCAAATCCTTTGTTTTACATCAATGAGAGGATTTGTTATTATTCAATCTTTTCAGTCCTTTCTGACTCTTTTGTCATCCTATTTGGGGTTTTCTTTACAAAGATGCTGGAATGGTTCATCATTTCTTCCTCCAGTTCATTTTGCCGATGAAGAAGCTGACACCAACAGAATCGAATGACTTGCTCAGGGTCATACAAGTAAAAGTTTAAGGGGGGAATTTGAATTCAGGTCCTCCTGACTCCAGGCTGTGTTCTCTCCAACTGCCCTAGAGGATAGAATGCTTAATTTGGAGTATGGGAGAGCTGAGTTCAAATTTTGCCTCAGATGCTTACTAGTAGTTTAAAGTAGTTTAAAACTCTCTCAACCTCAGTTTCCTATCCCTAAAATGAGAATAACAAATAGCACCTTCCTCACAGGAATGTTGAGAAGATGAAATGAGATAACCTCTGTTGGAACCCTTATTTTTGCTGTATGAATGAAAGTTCTTATGGTGACGATTATTCTACATAAGAAGAAATGAGGCCAAGAGAGATTAACGGGGTTGACCAAGATCACATAGAGAGCATGCCTCAGTGGTCCGACTGGAATCTAGGCTTCAGTATAATAATACTGGACTCAGTATTATATTTGTTGTAGTTTTTGCAAGGCAATGGGTTTAAGTGACTTGTCCAAGGTTATACAACTAAGTATTAAGTGTCTGAGGTTGGATTTGAACTTAGGTCCTCTTGACTCCAGGTCAGTGTTCTAAGCATCATACCACCCAACTGCCCCAGGACTCAGTATTACTTCAGCTATCCTCCCTCTCAGTAGACTATTTCAAATCCCTGGAAAAATGAAAACTTCAACAAGAATGGAAACCTGAATTCTTCCACAGAACAAACTCTTATAAAAGAGACTGTTTCATTTTTATATTTATAAACCCCCCAGGACTGAAAACAGTACCTAGAATATAGTAGGTGCTTAATTAGTGTTACTTGATTAATTTATTGATTAACTGATTCTATAGGGAGCCTAGTAGCTCCATCATACCAGAAAGAGCTCATTTAGCCCCTTTCCAGAAAGTATGTTTGCTTATTTATCATGGGTTCCTTATGAGTAAGCATTCCTTTGCTCTGTATTTATATCTATATCTATATTTGTAGCAACACCAAGTACAATGCATGGAACATCATAATTTCTTAAAGTTCATTGATTGGTGGAGTCAACTTTTTTGAGCTAAATGACTGTCTGAAGTATACAGATGAGTCTGTGACCTTCTTACTATAACTCTATGACTCCCAGGGTTGATGGGTTAGGGTTCCTAACATAACCTGAGTCTCCCAAAGCAAATTCAACAAAGCTTCAAGCCGTCCTGGAATCAACATTTAGAATGACCCTGAACTCACATCAAAACCATTCACATGAAATGAATGACTCCCCTCCATCTACATCACCTGACATATTTTGAAAGAGAAAAATAAAGTATTTCCTTCCATTATTTCACAAAAGATCTCAGGTGAAAGATGATGTTATGACATTTTTTAAAATAGAAAAGACCCACCAAGCTAATAAACTCTTTGTCAGTCTATGTCAAAGGCCATAAAATTCCAGGTTTCATTTGGTTCTTCTCCATGAGACAAAATGGGCCTCACACTGCAGGCAATATTTGACTCTAATTCCCTAATTCTGGGGTTTCTGGATCAAGTTGAGTTTGCTTTGTTTCCTTTCTTTTAGGAGCCTAGAATTTTGCATGTCTGTGAGACTTTCTCCATTTTTAGGTTTTCTTTCCAGAAGGTTTATCTTGTTTCACAAAATTGGGAGATATCACAGACAGATCCCTGGCCCAGAGATGAGAAAATCTGGATTCTCCTGCCTTCTCTACTACTGCTTTACTTTGGAACCCTGGAAAATACCTTGAAAATTTCTGGCTGTCAGATTTCACAGTTCTAAAATAGAGTTTGATAATATCACTGAGAATAGTTTTGGCTTCAAATATGATCGTTATTGGGAAAACTACAGTCAGGAAGACCTGGATTCAAGTTTGCCATTTACTAAAGGTGTGGCCAAAAGAAAGTCACTTCACTTCACTTCTCAGTTGGTGCAGCACATAGAACACTGGTCTTGGAGTCAGTCAAACCTGAGTTCAAATCTGTCCCCAGTCTCCTACTAACTGTATTTCCCTAGGCAAGTCACTATACCTGTCTGTCTGAACTACCTCATGTGTAAAATGGTTGTTGTAAGGACCTAATGAGATGTTTGTAAGGTGTGCTGTAAGTCTTAAAATGTAACGTAAATGCTAGCTGTTATCTAATATAATGATGACATTTTGCCTTTCATTCTCAAAGAAGACCATAATATCAGAGAGGTGAGGCCAAGACAAGCACATGAATTAGAGTTGAGGAGAGAGACTGTGCTAAGTCACTAGCCTCGCTTTCTCCTCCAGAGCTATCTGGTCCAGTGACCAGATATGAATCAGAACAACAGAAGATGACCCTGGATGTGAGGCAATCAGGGGTAAGTGACTTTCCCAAGGTCACCCAGCTAGTGAGTGACAAGTGTCTGAGCCTGTACCTCTACCAACTGTGCCATCCAGCAACCCTATCAGAGATGATAAGTTGCAAATGAATTGCCAATCTTCATCTGTAGAGATCAGTGATCTCACTGCTATGGGTACTCCTTACAACAATAACACAGATTGAAATCCATTCATTCTTGCCTATCTTATGTGTCTCTTGTCCAGATCCTTCCAAAAACTTTGCTTTATGGAATTATGGCCTTTCTCCAGATTATCTGACTTTGAATAATCATCAGAAGACCTCTTGGGAGATTCTTCAGTCATACCTTGTTCTCTTTCTGTAACCAGTTCATCTTTTTTTCTAGTCATTCATTTCTCTGATGACATCCTTCACACTATTTCTTGTGCAAAATGGCATAGTCATAATATGTTATAGCACCTCATGCTTGTAGATGATAACCAGATCTTGAGTTTGGTAACTTGGGAGAAGGGTTAAATAAGAAGGGAGTGTATTATGCTGACATTAATTTAAAGACCCAGCTTCAAATTCTCCATCTTTCTTTTTTGACTCCTGATTTTATTATTCAATTTCTTTTTTTCTGTTTCAAGTAATCTATGATAGTCAAGAGCTTCCCAAGACCAGAGTCAATTGGAGTGGATCATTGGCAAGAGGGTTGGTCATAGGGGCTGGAATGAGGGGACAGGTTCCCCACTCCACCTGTCATCCTGGTAGAAAAGATGAACCACTCTTTTGTGGAGCCCATGGTATAGCAGAAGGGGAAATAGGAAGGAGTTCTGGCTAGGAAGATGGAAACCATGTCAGTCCCCTGCTTCATTCTCTTCCATACCATGTCTGACTTGGGTAAATTATTTAATCTCCTCAAATGGAAAACAATTGAGTCAAACTAGATGACATCTGAAATTTGTTCCAACTTTATAGGTAGGAGTTGAGTTTTCTTCCCTTATCAGAATGGACACTGAGAGTAGAAGCTTCATTTTTGTATTCATATCCTCAGTGTTTAACACATTGATCACCATCTGGTAAATACTTGATAAATGGGATTTTTTTCCCTTCCTTCACCCATTCATAATCCCTTTCTAATAAGAAAGGAAATGGAAATGGAAGTGTTAACTGAGTTCCCTGTGGTCACCCAGATCTAGGACATGTCTCCTGGCTTCTGGTTCAGAATTTCCCCCATTTTGCTTTAGGAAAACCTGTCATCCATGTTTCTTTCATATTTCTTAAAAGCTCAGCTGGAGTATCGTATCAAGAGGTGTAGTCTTCATCTGTGGCATTCACTCACCAATCACACTTCCTCTGGGAGCCATCAGAATTGAATTCTCTACCCACAGAACATCATCCCCCTCCCCACAGTCATGAGAAGTGGGAATAAAGATCAGAGAATTGAAAATGGCACCTCATGTCACTGTTCTATAATTCATGACCTCTAGGAGAAAGAAAGTGGATGAAGGAATAAATAAAAGCAGACGGGGAGATAATGTAATGCACATTGTGAGTAAGTGGGCAAAAATTTATTTCTTACAGTATTAAATGAAAACCGAGGCTGGCATGTGATAAAGAGGCCCAACTGCTTTCTCATTTATCCCTCCTGCTGCAAGAAATAAATATAACCTCAGGATCGTACCAATCTTTCAGAACAGACTCACAAAGAGAGAAGAAAAAGACCAGGGCTCAGAGGTGGACCCTGAGGGAAACCTCAGGAAAAACCAGAGAAAAGTGGGCAGCGCTTGTGAAAGTTGAATTTTTAAATATCTTGTTGTTCTTCTTCACATTGGAAGTTGACACTAAAGGTCCTGGTTGCTAATGATTTTATTGGAAGGAAATCTGGAAGACAAAGAGGCAATAGTTAGAATTTCAAAAGCTTGGACCATTTTCCAGCCTTTATTTAAAAAAAAAACAAAAATCTTCTAGTACTTGGTTTAAGGGCTTAAGTTTTTCACTTCCAATTTCAAACAAGAGCTAGGAAATTCAAAGTGCTTTGAGTTGTCACTGATATTTTTATGAACAAGAATAGAAGTGGAAATGCTATAAATAAATCCCAAAGTACAGCGGGGACTCACTATTAATGTGCCCAATAAAAGTTATGGATTAGGAGCTACTCGATTAGCAGCCAACAATATGACCTATTTTCTTTGGTCTTGGATTTCTGCTTATGCCACCTTCTGAGATGGGGTCCAAAAGTGTGGAAGGTAAACTCCTGGCTTTGGAGTCAAAGGATCTGGGTTCAAATTCGAGCGCTTCCATTTCCTAGGGGTATAACCTTGAATTAGACACTTACCTTGCCTGGGCCTCAGTTTTCCCCAACTGTGAAAAGAGGTATTTAAACTAAGTGACCTCTAAGATCTCTTCCATTTCTAAATCAATAATCCTAGGAAGTAATTCAGTCAAGTAGACCAAGGTGTTTGAAAAGGAAAGCACCATGCAAAGCATTTTAATAATGGAAGACATATTCTTCTAAAATGAGAATTCCTAGTCTTCAGCAGTCTGGTGAATCCTCTGAACTCTGTCTTGAAACCAGTTTTTAAATGGGTAAAATAAAATATATAGGATTACTAATGAAATCAATTGTATCATGTCAAAGACCAATACACCAAAGTCCCATATTGCTTGTAACAATGAAACTCCAAGGAGGGAGGTATTCAAAATTGGTGGAATAAGCCCAAATTGTATTAGAAGATTTATTTATGGGAGACCCCAGTAGTTAGACCCTTGTGACAGACAGTAAGGAGGCAGGAGATACCCATGTTAGAGATCTGTGCAGGAATTTTGTCCTTAAGCTTTGAATGTGTTCTAAACTCCTTAAGGAGGAAGTAAACAGAGTCAAAGTTATCAGGATCTGTAAATATTCAACCAAGATGCTGTTAGCTACACATCATTTCTTAACCTAGTAAAAATATATATGCTCCTAACCAGAATCATGATCTGTTTAGACCCTTTGTACTAAAATGCAGTTATCAAAATATTTTTATTGTTTCTTGCAAGGCAATGGGGTCAAGTGACTTGCCCAAGGTCGCACAGCTAGATAATAATTATTAAGTGTCTAAGACCAAATTTGAACTCAGGTCCTCCTGACTCTAAGGCCAATGTTCTATCCATTATGCCACCTAGCTGTCTCCAAGATAATTTTAAAAATCAAATTCACAGACTGAAAGTTAAGCCCTGATCTACAATAAGTTTTATTTTTAAAGTGCTATTCTTTAAAATAAGAAAAGCATATAAAGAGATATTATCATTAAATGATAAATGTTTAATTTTTCCCTTCTTACTGTGAAATAGAGTACATCTTTTCAAAATTATTTCAAAACCATTTAAAAGTGATAACCCTATAGGGAACCTTTAGAGATCTCATCAAGAGATACCTCCCCCTTCTGTATCTCATTGAGCTGAAGTCCTATAGCAGATTAATGTGCTTGGGTATTTTTAATTCAATAATAGCAACAATTACATATACTCATGAACAAATAAACTGAGAATTGATTAAATGGTGGCAAGATTAGTTGAATTTGGGACTGTTTAAATGGCTGGACCAAAAAATTCATCACTAATGGTTCCATGTCAACAAGGAAAGAGGTCTCCAACAAAGTTCTAAAGGAACCTATCTTTGACCTACTACTATTGAACATTTTTATCAGGGATTTAGCTAAATATAAATATGAAGTGATGATCACATTGGTAGATAACATCGAACAGCTAAGAAGGACAGCAAGTCCACTGATGACAATCATTTCAAAAAGTTTTGACAGGCTAGAATATTGAGACACTATTAAGCTCTAGATATATGACAAAGGATCAGATAGTCCCTGCCCCACAGGAGCATTCTATCTATTCTAATCATCTAATATGAGGTTCACCAAAGTTATGGGAATTATATGACTATCTTATAAAAAAGGTAACTGGGGTAAAGATAGGTGATGGAACTTTTCCAAGGTCACACTGCTAGAAAGCACAAGAAATGGTATTCAAATTCAAGTCCTATTGATTTAAGTTCCTCTTTATACCTTCTTCTTATCTTTCATGGACAATTAGAGCTAGAAGGAACCTTAGAGATGATCTAATCCACCCACATACCTCCCCCACCTTGTTTAAAGATGAAGATCTGAGGACCAGAGAGGTCACAGAGGTAATTGGTAGAGTGGCAGAGTCAGGACTGGTCCCCAAATATCCTATCTTCCAGTCCATCAGCCCAGGTTTCTTGACAGTCGATGGCAAACTTGAGACAAACAATTATGCGACATTTGAACATAATGTTAAAATAAAAATGGAAAAGATAATTAGTCTTCCAAAATACTAAGGATGAAACTGGTCTTCATTGTTTTTTTAACCTTTTCCCTCAAAGTAAAACCTTTTCCTCAATGGAACCAAGAAGACTATAGCATAGCTTATCTTTAACATTACATTTTCAAATAAATATTTGCATTTATTAATTTACTCAAAAGCAGATTTTTAAGAATTAAATAATGACCATGTGTGTTTCCCAGATGTCTCTGATGTAGCAATTCCCTCCATCAATCTATCAGAGACTTAGTATATAAAGTCCCCAGGAATTGTCAAGGTCCAGAGATCTTAAATGAATTACCTGGGATCACAGTGCTGGTAGGCAGCAAGGATGGAATTTGGATAAAGGCCTTTCTAACCTAAATCTAATCCTCTCACTACAATGCCTCCATACTAACAAGAACTGGTCATCTTAGCTTGTTGTTCCACAGTGCGTTTACATCTGCAGAGACCTGTTTACAGGTTTCTGAAATGTAGCTAAGCAAAAGAGATCAAGCCCAAGGAAGAAACTAGTCATTTCATTTGTATAGATAATGTGATTCTATTATTTTAACATTTTATAGTGAAACATTTAAATAAAATAAGCTTGGAGATTAAGCATGCCACAGACAGTTCCACTAGCAGACATTTTTATTGACTAGGTCGGTGCCCTTTCAATAGCAAATTGATGGGCAATCATGGCAGACAATATTATTAGGCCAGTTTGCATATTTATGAAGACCCTGCAGCTTAATAAACTGTTACAGGGCAATGAAAGTTTATGGCGATCACTAGAAATGTCAAAATGGTACTCCAAAGGCACTATAAAATTCAGTGCTTCTCATTTAAATCTCAGCCCACCTAGAATTAAAAAAAATGGTCCTTGTTTTATTGGTCCTGTCCTACTCATAACAAAATCCAATTTTCTTATGTACTTTACTGTTTACCTAATACTTGGGTGCCTGGATTGGCGGCCTGTTATGGGTCAGGATGGGCTCAATAAATATGAGGAACTTGGATTTCATTTAATGAAAGTGGATCTAGGCTCTTTAAGGCTGCAAATATAGAGGTATGAGGAATGATAGATAGTAATATAGAGTGAGAGGAAAAGGGGATGAAAGCTGAGAAAGTAAATAGCACATCCTACTAATAAAACTCTTGGATTACACTACCCCTAAAACTAAAATATGCAACTAATACATGTAATTGAGACTTCCTTCATTCCTTTCTCTTTCTATCTTTCTTTTCCTTTCTTTCCTTCTTTCTTCCTTTTTTTCTTTGCTTATGTATACCATTATCTCTTCCATTCTTTACATCTTCCTTTCTTAAATGCAGAAATGACCCTTAGGAAAGTCCTAGTGAGCATTTAATATCCCTTTATTTATTCCCATTGAATAAATTGTAGAAGTCAACTATTTTCCCCAAAAAGTGACTTCTGTTATAAACATTGCCAACAAGTTCCATAATCACTAATGACACTCCCGGCATAGCAATTCAATCTCTGTTTTTAGAGCTCCAAATGCAGGGATATGCCACTGGAGTTGGATGGCAGAGCAAAACAGCCTCATTCAGAATTAAAACATCCTATGGAGTCATCAGGTAAGTAGTATGTGGATGCTAAAGTTTCCATTTCATTGCTCAATAAAATAAAGAGAAATGAAATAATCTGCAGACATGGCTACCAAGGAACAAATGTAACCTTTCACTCTTATATGCTCTACCATAAACCACACTTCCTCCCCAAATTAGCCTCATGATAGGTTGGTGACAAACCAAATTATCCTGATTAGTTCCTGGCCATCACTACCTTAGGTATTTTAATAAATACATGTCTATTTTTCTCTTCCTCTCTAAAGCAAATCAGATGAGGAAAGTAATTTGGTATATCAAATAAAATAAGCTAAATGAAATGGAAGGGGGTGGAGGATAGAGGAGATTCCATTTAAATACTGGTATTTTTCAGTATTCGGGTCAGGCGATACAAAGATCTTTCACAAGCATGTTGTTCAGAGTGCCTAACTAGGGGACCTCCAAAATTCTTGTTGATGTGGTCCAGAACTATGATTTCAATTATGGACCCAACTCCTGGTATGGAAACTCCTTCCACTGATGCAAACCAGCAACTTATGTCTAACTTAGGGTCTTAGAACCTTGAGTGGATCCCAGGGATATTATTGTATACATAAGTGAAATTTAGATAAGGATTTTAAGTTCTTAAAACCCTTTACATTCTTCAACTCATTTGGAACTCACAACAACCCTGTTAAGTAGGCACAACAAATTTTATTATCGTCATTTTATAAATGAAGAAATTGAGACACGGAGGCATTCAATGACTTGTCCAAGGAAATGCAGCTGATAATGGCAGCATATGTTCAAAACTGTAGGTTGCTCACCTGTAGAACTAAAAATGATGATAAAATTCTCTTTCTTCTCTCAAATCGTAACTCAAAGATTGCTTTGTTATGCATACCACCTCAGCTGACCCATACTATGGCCTCTCTGTGACTTGATAGATGGTCCTCTCTGACAGCTGTTGTGGCCAAAACATTCATCCTGCTCTAGCCAGTCAACTTCACTAGGCTGATGCTGATAACAAGCATAAAGTTCATCAACCAACCTGAGCTCAAAGGCCCTCCAGCCTATTTAAACTCACTTAAAAGAAATGCAAGCTACACAAATTTAGAGAATCCACCCCAAATGTTCACCTGGCCTATTTGGACCTGGTCTAATCAGTCACAGTGGGACACAAATGTAACTTTATGATATCATTTTGATCCTCTTTGCAAAGAAAGGACAACAATCAACCAGGTGTTCTCCAAGAGACCCTTCAAGAAGGTAGGATCGCTTGTATACCTATTTCTAACTTGGTTGATAAATCCTAAAGAGTTTTGAAGTTGAAAGTGACTTGTCTAGGACCACATAGCTAGCAAGTCTCAGAGAATATGTCAGAAAATAGGTCTTCCCCACCCCAAACTGAGCACTCTACTCATTCTTCCTCATCAGACTCTAGTGACCACTTCAAAATACATGTCAATTAGACAATAGATCTGCATAAGTCCTCTCACTGGCATAACAAGGTCTCTATTGAGTCAATTGGGTCAATAAAGGCAACACTTCCTTTGCAATATCCAATCTTAGAATATCACTTTGGGCATGGAGAGGTTAAGCAGCTATTTGAATACAAGTCCCTGTTCTCTAGTCTTTATAGTGCCCTAATTCAGCTTATATTTCATAAACTAAATTAGTCATATAAATATTATCCTGTTATTTTTCATTTGAGAATTTTAAATTATAACAGAAATTCTTAATCAACATTAACTACTCATTTTTCCACCTTAAGTTTTAAAGTTCTGTGTGCTGTTTTTACTGAAAAGATGCCTGCAATATAATTTTGTATTAATATGCAGTTTTTTCAGAGTAGGAAATTTTTACACTGGCATCTTTCTAAAGACTTTGATTCCAATACTAACTGTACATTATGTTCTGATGTAACACGATTCTTAATGCTTTCTCTTTTGTGAAGGCAAAGGATTTGCATGATTTTTTTTCTGTATATTTAGTTCCCATGTTTATATACTCCATAGAAGAAGGCAAGGCAATCCACTATCCAAGTGATTATCAGGTTTCTTGGCACATATCCAAAGACACCCCACAACCCAGGACTCGGCATGTTTCGTTGAGTCTCCTGATCCCTCTTCTAGGTTCACTTGGATCCAATAATGAAGATCATTTTCAGTAACATTAACTTCAATCCAAAAGGTGCTTTTGCTTCTTTTGTCATTGCAAATTAAAGCTTATCCATCCATCTGAAAATAATCTGTATGTTTTGGTCAAGGAATGCTAGGGAATGATCTGAGGGAATATAAAAGGCCCAGAAGTTCAGTACAACACAACAGTAATCTGTTATCCCAAAAAACTATCCCCAAAACTTTGAGACTTCATTGAGTGACATAACTTCTAGAAATAAAAGATGATAGCTCCACTCCATTCTACCCTTCTCAGACCTCATCAAGAGTAGGTTCAGAGGTAGGTTTCTCACTTTAGAAAGGTCACTGATCATTGGAAGTACTTCCAGAATGGGAGTAGGTAGAAAGAACAGTCATGGGATCCTCTTTTATATCTATCAGAATCATTTAAAGAAACTAAGGATGTGTAGTTTGGGAAAGACCCAAGAGAATCAAATGGCCGTCTTCAAAGTAGATTTGTGGAGAAGGGGTTAGCTTTAGGACTCCAAAGGAAAGAATTAGTAGCAATGGATAGGAGTTGTAAAGAAAGGGATTTAGGCTCAATGTCAAGAAAATCTTCCTACCAAGGAGAGATGTGCCAAAGGGACATGGGAAGCCTTGGATCATTGGAGAGCTTCAAGCAAAGGTTGGATGATCCTTTGATGGTTCTGTCCAAGTGGGAATTCATTTTCAGGTACAGTTTAAATAAAATGGTTACTGAAGTCCTTTGCAATTCTGAGACCCTGTGTTTTATTGAAAAATAATCATATCAGTTACCAAAAAACTGCCCATTGCAGCATGTGATTTGTAAACCACATCCTGGAGAGAAAAGCTTCCTGATTGATGACCAAGAGAAAATTTTCTCACATCCAGTCCAAGTTGACCTGTCAGACAGAACAATCTTGTCTCTCCTTCTCAGGGCAGCCCTGAAATTCAATCTCAAAATCCAGTTCCTCTGAGTTTTCTCTTCCCCAAAGTAATCATTCCCCATACCTTCCTCATTGGAACCCACAGACCTTCCCAACTCTGGTTGCCCTAATGAATTAACAAAGTTCTTTCAGAGAGAACACTTTTGCAAAGTGCTTGGTAAAATGTAAAATAATACATAAATGCAAATTGCTAATATTCTTCTTATTATTTCTAAGTGTGGGTTTATATTTACACATTATTGGATGATTTTCAAGTAGCACATGAATTAGCCTTCTATATTATAAATAGATGCTGGAAGCTTAGTTGTAGATAGAAATTCTGGGAAGTACAGAAAGGAAAACTCTGGCTATAGTTCACCTCTGGATGGCAAACCCAATTACCCTATACTGACTTATCCATCAACCAAGAAACTAAAAGCCACTCACATAACTAGAATGGTATCATGGTACAGTAGAAAGACCATTATGTGTAAAATCAGAAGATGCGAGTTCAGATCCTGCCTACCACCTATTATGTGTGTGTATATACATTTATACATATGACCTTGAGCTCTCTATTTCTCCAGCTGCAAAATGAACAGTGAACTAAACAACATTTAATGGTCCTATGAAACTTTGAGTATATGTTCCTGTCCTTTGAAAAAAGGACTTACTTTTCTTTATTTAGAAGATGAGCAAAATCACACTGGAAGAAAATTCCTCCTAATTATAAATAATAACCTTAAATTGGAGCTGTCCCCAATTAAAACAATTTCATTTCATACCCTTCAAAACATGAATGTTAAAGCATGTGGTGAAAGCTTTAATTAAAAAGTCAAAAGTCTTGTAACTGACTTGTTTTCACAGTGGGTAAAAGGAAATGAAGGTAGTTGCTTTTCGTGGGCTTGAAAGGGATGTTTATTCACCTTCCATTTGGCCTCATCACATTTTTTTAACTCCTAGATCAAGGTCATTTTCATTTCGAACTTCAACACCTACTGCTTCATCATCACTTAGAGGCAATTAAACTTTTGTTTAGAAGTGGAGTGTTAATGGTTTTAAGTGTTGGATTTCCCCAAATAATGGGAAAGTAGGTTCTCAGAATGACTGACAATGCAGAAAAGGGAGAGCTATTACAATCATTTATTAAAAACTCTAAAAGAGAAGAGTTATTTGTGGAAATGTAGCTAGATCATCATAAAGGAGAAAAGATTGAATGATCTAATGAAGGCTCTGTCTAGAGAGGCTGTGATGGGAACGGCAGGCCTCATTCTCTCCTCCTCTCACCATTGTTTCTAGCCTGAAGTAGATTTATCAGGAAATCCCATCAAAACCATAGAGACCTAACTTTTTGTTAAACCTGAGCCTAAATTCTCAATCCTAGCTCTATTGCCTAGACAACTTACTTAAGCTCTTTGTGACTCAGTTTCCTCATATCTGTTAAATCAATATAGCTAATACTTATGAAATCATCATGATTCTTCCCCTGCTTCTTCTCATATTGGTGGCACAGTGGATGGAAGGCTAGGCTGTATTCAGATCCATCCTCAGAAATTTATTAGCTTTGTGTGTCCTTGGGCAAGTCACTTAACTGCTGCCTGCCTCAGTTTCCTCATCTGTTAAATCAATATAACTAATACTCATCATGAAATTATCATGATTTTTCCCTAGCTCCTTCTCATAATGGTGGCAAATTGAAGCAGCTATATGGTACCAGTGAATGGAGTGCTGGGCTGAATTCAAATCCATCCTCAGAAATTTATTAGCTTTGTGTGTCCTTGGGAAAGTCATTTAACTTCCATCTGCCTCAGTTTCTCATCTATTAAAAATGGAGAAAATGCATCTACCAAGGAAGTTGAAATGAGATAATATTATTTAGCACTTTGCTATCTTTAAGGTACAATGCAAATGCCAATGATTATATTAATTAATGTCAGACGCCACTCAAGTTTAGATGTCCTCTGATGTTCCTCACGATTATGTGCAACTTAGATTGCTAGTTCTTGTTCTTCATTGCTACTTCTTCATTATCAAAGAAGACCAAAAGAACAAAATGTCGTCACTATGTTTGAGACAAATTACGATGTGCCCAAGCGCAGTTTTATAGAGGAAAGAGCTCCCAAACCTAACCCCTGGCCGCTGTCACCTTGACCATCCCGATTTACCTAAAGACAAGAAAAGGATTTATGGATAGCCTCATTTTCAAGTTACACAGCACAGTGTAACCTCTTTGAGTGCAGAGATTGATTTGTTTTTGTCTTTATATCCCAAGAAACCAGTACAGAGCCTGGTCACATAGTAGGTGCTTAATAATAAATGTGTGCTAATGTTGGTCAGCAGTTATATTATTGTTTGCTCAAATCAGGATCTGGGCAAAAAAATGTCGTCTAAGAGGAATATGACTCAGCCGAATTGGTTCTCTCTAGCTAAGTGAGGTGATAATTGTTTCTACAAGCCTATAAACAAACTTTGTTTGAAATATCATTTCTTTACTTATTTAGAGAGAGAGACTGAAGATCAGAGATTGAGGCACAGTGGGATCAAATGTGGACACCAGCCATGCCTGCTGGGAGATACTGCCCTGGGGAAATGGGGTCCTTTTGCTTGTGTCCTCTTTCATTCCCACAGCTATATTTGAGCCAAAGGGGGAATAAAAGTCGAATTGTTCATGAACTCTGATTTCTACCTTCCATTAAAGGTGACATTTTTAGCTCACATCCATTTTACACACATTTCTCTGATTTTCCCTCTTGGGTCAACCATGCTAAGACTTCAAATCCTTCATCTGCCCCTTGAATCATTCAAATTCAGGGGAGGGAGGGAGGGAGGCTGTAGCCTATGGTATATTGGTACAAGATAACTTTCTTATCACACAGTCAGAATTCACTCTAGGCCAAATTGTGAAGTAGGTCCACTATTATCTTTCCCATCCAGATTTGTGCCTCAGGACCCATGGGGCACTGGAAGAGGGAAGACAAAAGGAAAGAAGAAGAAGAGTGAAGGGAGAGAGAAAGAAGGGGAGGAGAGGATGAGTGTAGCCTGCCCCTGATACAGAAACTGGTAGTTATAACTCTGGATCTTCCAGATGTCCACAACCATACCTCTGTTGGGATAAAGCAGTTCACTGCCATTGGTAAGGATGAGAAAGAACAAAGGGGAAATTAGTACATTAGATTAATGAAGAATTTTTTTTTAAACTTTCAGAAAAGCTACCTCCCAAACCCAGATATCTTGGCAAACATTAGGACCTCAGGCTTACCTCCTAAAATTGGCTCCTTTAATCAAGTTTATTCCCTCTTAAGGAGGGGTCAAAAATCATACAACCATAGCCTTATAAATATTCAACAGAAAATTTGACATTCTTTTCTCATTCTCACCTCTATTCTCCAATAAATTGTGATTGACCCAGGAATCCAGGCAAGAACTTATCTGCAGGGATATTTTGTCCAAAATTATACTCTCTCCATCATAGGATTTCCATCATAAACTTACAAAGAATCCCGGAGGTTGTTGCCTCCAGTGTATGGTGAAAATGTTACCCCATTTTTCAGTATCCATGTTTCATAACAGAATTGGTCTGATGTGTTTAGTAATACGAAGTGGGTTGCTCTGGTTTAAATGGTCTAGTCTCTCATTGAAGGTGGTCAGACATTTTCCTTACTTAAAGGGCTCCATTGAGCTTGGGAAGTCCATCATTGACTCAGTTTTTTTCAATAGTATTTATTGGGATCCCAGAAATGGGGTAGTGGCTTTAAAAAAACATTAATTATATTTGAGGAACATCAAATTATCAGCATAATATGTCAAAATGAAAGTGGGAAAAGGAAGAAGAGGAAAAGAGAAAGGAGAGGAAGATAAAAGGGGAAAAAGAAAGAGAAGGGTGAGAGAGAATGAGGAGAGGGGGCAGGGAAAGCTAGAGGGAAGGAGAAGGAAAGAAAAGAAGGGAGAGGGAGAGAGTAAGAAGAGAGAGAAAGAGGAGAATGGGACAGTGAGAATCTTGGAATCAGCTCTAAGGATCCCTCTCCCAAGAATTGTTAGATTTTCAGTGTCAGCATTTCCACCTCAGAAATCAACAAATCCTATGAATCAAGGCTTAAATGATTGTGTTATTGGTCATTTAGACTTAAGGAAATACACATTAAACTTTAATATGCATCTTGCATACACTTTTTCAGAGATTTTGAAGATTAAACAGCAAATCACTAGGAAATCCCACTCAATTCAATTCAATTGAACAAGCACTAATTAATCACCTACTGTGTGTACAAGAAACTGAGCCAAGAATAGAGAGGGGAAAATGAACAAACAAAACCAAAATAAGACTTATGGCTCTACCCTCCAGCAGCTTGGAGTCTATCAGGTCCAGTTCCAATGCACAACAGCTCTATATGTCTAACACTTCCTTTTTATACTACTTGAAAGGAAATCCACTTGAACGGAACACTTCTCAGTGTTTTGAAACACCAGCACTTTTGGAAAATAATATTTCACTATGATCTTCTGCTTATTTTAATGTAATCCTTCAGAAAGAAATGTATGAGGCTGAATTCAATAATACTTAAATGGATTCTATGGAGTTTCCTCTCATGGGCAAGGATCAGACAAAATTAAAGTTATACAACAGAAGAGAAAAAATAGCATTTTAATGCAAGAGCTGGTCCAAAGGAGATTTCTTCAGCTGACCTGACTATTTCACATGTGTTGATGTATCCTGATAATTTAGAACATTTCCCAGCCTAGAATGTTGATGGAGCTGAGTGGAAGTTGAGTCAATGGCTGGATCAGCTGTCTTAATTCCAGTGGAGCAAATCAGACCACATGCAATAAGCATATACTTGTAATGGGTGCCCATCTATTTGTTAAACTGGGAGCCCTCAACCCAACATTGTCATGGCTATCCTTGGTATTGCCACAACAGTAAAAGGTGCTATTGCTTTTTTCTGGCAAAGGAAAGTCTGTAATGAAAGGCTATTTGGGTCCAACCCAGTCTTCATTTCTGATTAAAATGATTGGATTGAGACTCCAGTCCATCACTCGAATATGGCTGAATCTAGTTTGAACTTCCCAAATTTTGTGTACTCATTAGGTGGTGAATATAATGTTTTTTTTTTATTTCTTAAATTTTTTTATTTAAGGCAAAGGGGTTAATATGACTTGCCCAAGGTCACACAGCTAGGTAATTATTAAGTGTCTGAGGTCAGATTTGAACTCAAGTCCTCCTGGCTCCAAGGGCACCACACCACCTAGCTGCCCAGTGGTGAATATAATGTATAATTGAATGAACATTTATTCAATATCTATTGTGAACAAAAGATACCTAGGTGTTGCAATGAACAGAGCCCTGGGTTTGAAATTGGGAAGACTCATCTTTCTGAGTTCAAACCCAGCCCCAGACACTTACTAGTTGTGTGATTCTAGACAAATCACTTAAACCCTATTGGCCCCAGTTTCCTCATATGCAAAATTAATTGGAAAAGAAAATGGCAAGCCTCTCCAGTCTCTTTGTCAAGAATACTCCAAATTGGATGACAAAGTCTGACACAACTGAAACCATTCAGCAACATACTATAAACAAAGTTATTTGTAAAACCCAGTTTCTGTTTTTCAAGAATACGAGCAACTATTAGGAACTTAGCCTAGTAATTCTAGCTCATAATCTTACAGTAACTGGGGAGAAAATAAATACCATTGAATGAACTTAAAAGTATAATAGCACAAATGGAACATGGCTCCTAGGGTGCTTCACTTCAATTTCTGTGAGTGCCCCCACCCTCTCAACCCTGCACTAACCTGGGAAGGCAGCAAGAGAAACCATATGCTTTGCCTATCCTTATCTAAGGTCTGTGGATTTCAAGGGGCCCATAAATTTGATTTAAAAAAATAACTTTATCCCTCTAATCCCCATCTGAAATTTAGCATTCTTTCAATTATTTAAACATTAGTCTAAGAAGGTTTCCATAATATTCACAGATTGCCAGAGGGGTCTATGACACAAAAAAGATAATGAACCTCTGACCTCCATCCTCTGGGGGACTTAGCGGGTCATGGCTATCCTTGGTATTGCCACAACAGAAAGAGGTCTTCTTGTTGCTTTTTCCTGGCAAAGGAAAGTCTGTAATGAAAAGGCTATTTGGGTCCAACTCAGTCTGCATTTCTGATTAAAATTATTATACTAAGGCTCCAGTCCATCACTCTAAGGACTATTTGAGAGGGTCAGATATAATGGAATAAATTAAAACTGAAAGTAGTCCAGTGGTTCTTGGCTGAATTTTGAATGACCTGGAAAAGGACAAAGATCCAAATTGCTCTTTGATTCATGATCTAGTACATGGAAAGCTGTGCTTAAAGTAAGGAAGACTTGGGTTTGAAAACTATCTCTGCCCATTGAGCCTCAGTTTCCTCATAAATAAAATGGAGACAATTAGACCTGTAACATTATTCTCACAGGATTGTCTTGAGGGTATAGGCAAAAGACATTGTGAATTTTAAAGGGATATATTAACACTTCATTTAGATCTCAAAAACCTGTATATTTATGTGTATGATAATGATAATAATAATAATAATTGACATTTCTAGGCTTTATTAAGGTATGCAAAGTGTTTTATGAATAACTTATTTTGTCTTCACAACAACCCCGCAAGATAGATGCTATAAATATTGTCTTTTTTACAAATGAGGAAACTGAAGCAAACAGAAGTTAAAAGACTTGCTCAGGGTTACACTGTGTTCTTCCTAACTCCAAATTCAGTTCTTGATCCACTGTGTCACCCCTCTGCCTTTAGACAGAAACAAAAACCTTTATGTATGTATATATGTGTGTGGAACGTAGCACCCAAAAGTCTTAATACCATATTGAGCTTTAAATTATTAAACCTCAAAATTTCACTAAGAACACAATGGATTTAAGCCTTTCATTATTATTAGAACTTCACAATCGATAGGGAATTGCCCTGAGGATAATGTGGGTCCAGGTTGTTCTCTGGTCACTTCACCCTATTTTTCTAAACCAGAAAATGAGTTCATGCAGTCACCAAAATTGACTTGTTTTTTTTTTTTGTACCACAATTTTCCCTAATATTCTTATCTAATAGAATTCAGGAAACAATTTGGAAAAATTTGAAATAATTTCTTTTAAATTATCTCAAGTATCAAAAAGATGAAAAAATGTATAATTTCCTAGCTCCTAATGCCTGGCTGCATAATAAGGGGCAAAATATCAAACTAAATTAAATTTAACACATAAAATGTACAGTGGTCTCATCACTGAACTCAAAATGACAAATGATTTGTGCCTACTCACCTGTGAAAAGAACCGATGATAAGGACCACCTGATGATGTAGCAAGATAAAGAAAAGGAAAATGAAGATTCCAATTTATGGACACTAACAATCTTCTGAGTTTCAGGCCAAGTTTTAGTGTAAGAACATGCAAGCACCCAATCTCAGAGTTATTAGAGACTTCAGAGGTTTAATCAATCAACAAGACCCTTCTCTGGAAGAATATAAGGTACCCCTGGGGTGTTCTCCAAACTCTTTAGCCTCTTTCCAACAATTGCTCACTCCGCCAATGTGGGAATGGCTTCCAAGCTTCCCAGACTTCCTAAAGAATCCAATCCAAACTATAGCCACCTCTTCTCACAGACCTCCCATCTCTATCATTCCCACCTTAGTCTAAGATGAATTCCTAAATACCCTCACTGGACATGTCTTTGGATTCATGCTATTCTATTCACATAATCATAGGATTTAGAGCTGAGAAACAAGAACATTTCTAAAGTTTCTGTTATTTGTAAGGCCCTAGGCTCAACAAGGAGGATTCAAAAATAAGAATAAATCAATCCCTGTTCAGGGACTTGATATTCCCTGGGTTACTGGTATGGATATGATGGGAAAATAGAAGGGAAGTGATCATTCCATCTTAGAATTTGTTATAGAGGACAGCAAAACCAGAAACAATCTGCCATGCATAGAAGATTTCAGGGAGAGCAGATTTCAAAAAGGTTCAAAGAAAGGATAAATAGGATCCCATCAGAAAAATTCTGTAGGAAAAGTCAATACAAGGAAGATAGAGTCTCTTTGGAATGATTCTCAATTTCAAAGAGAAAATCAATGAGGAGGAAAGGGGGAAGTTGACCAATGAGGAAATCACTAATGCATCAATCAACAAACATGTGCTAGGTGCACTGTGTTGGGGGGTGGGGTTACAAAGACCAAATATATATATATATATATATATATATATATATATATATATATATATATATATATATATTGCTCTTGTCCTCGAGGAATGTACATTCTAATCACTAAACAGTTTGGATTCCAAAGGATCAGGAACAAAACATGGAAGGTCACCTGGACTAAGAATTCTTTTTTAGGTCAGACCAGGTTATTTCTATTTTTCTGACAACATTACTAGAAGAGTAAGAAGATACTATAATTGACTGAACTTGGAGGTTAAATGTCTAGTTTCAAGGACTGTCATTAATGTTGGAAAGATGTAGCTTGTAGAATAATCAGGAATCTTAATTTATCCTTATTTTATTTAACATTTCTATTAATATTTTGGATAAATACATAGATAGATAGATAGATAGATAGATAGATAGATAGATAGATAGATAGATAGATAGATAGAGATACGCAGATAGCATAAAACTAGAAAGGATAGCTGAAACACTGAATGACAGCATTCAAGAAGGACTTGATGGATATGATCACTGGGTTTATCCTAATCTAATACTTTCATTTTTCCATGGATTCGGCATGTCAATATTATCTTTGACAATGCAAAAATCTAAGAAAATGAGAATATTGAATAGTTTAGGATAAAGAAAATCGACTCCATGTGTATAGAATGGTGAAACCATAGCTAGGCAATAATTTAATCTGAAAAAATGTTCTAGAGGTCTGAGAAAGCTTCCAACTCTATGAAAGCCCAAAACGAATGCTATTTTAACAATCATGGAAAGAGGCAGAGTATCCAGAGGTAGAGAAGTATTGATCCATTGTCCTTTCCCTGGTCAGATTTTGTTTAGTCCTAGGAATAATAGTTTATGAGAGAAACTGATGAACTGGAGAGCATCCAGAGAAATCAGGAAAAATGGAAAGACTTGAGTTGATAATATGTATGCATCAGGGGCAGCTAGGTGGTTCATTGGATACAGCACTGGCCCTGGAGTCAGGAGGACCTGAGTTCAAATCTGACCTCAGACACTTAATTACCTAGCTGTGTGGCCTTGGGCAAGACGCTTACAAAAAAAAAAGATAATCTGTATGCATCCATGGAAATGGGTAGAGGGAGGAAGAAAAAAATGCTTATTACAAACTTACAGAACCCAAAAAAAGGAAGAAATTCTAGAATGCCAAGAAATGTAGTAAGAACTTTACAAACATCATCTTCTTTGATCCTCACAGTAACCTTTTGTGCGTTTCTATTCTCCTCACTTTACAGCTGAAAAAAGTAAGGCAAGCAGAAGTTAAATGATTTGACCAGGGTCACACAGTTTTAAGTGTTTGAGGCTAGATTTGATTCCTGGAAAGCTACCCCCGCTACTCCATGTTGTGTCCGTTAATATAAAAAAAAATCAAGATGAATAATTTGCGTGTACATAGCACTTTGTGATTTACAAAGATAAATCATCTTAAATATTTTTGATTCTCACGGCAGTTCTTGTAGCAAGTTTTACCCCCACTTTACAGATGAGGAAAATGGCGCCTTGAACTTCTCCACATTTTCATAGCTAATAAATGCCCTCTCCCAATCACGGATCATTTTGCCTCTTTAGCTCTCAGTGTTTTCATGTGTAAAATGAAGAGATTGGACTAAATAATCCATAAAATCCCTTCCTGCTCTGGCATTTCATGAGTTGATGATTCCAAGAATGGTGTTCCATTTTGCCTGGGGCTGACCCTGCTAAAAGGGATCAAGGCTGCTTTCTTTTTGTTTTTTTAGATTTTTTGCAAGGCAAATGGAGTTAAGTGGCTCTCCCAAGGCCACACAGATGGGTAATTATTAAGTGCCTGAGATCAGATTTGAACCCAGGTACTCCTGACTCCAAGGCCAGTGCTTTATCTGCTATGCACCTAGCCGCCCCTAAAGCTTCTTTCTTTATTTGTGCTTTCCTTCCTTCTGGTCTTATCTGAGCTACTCTGCCAGAACGATGGTCCTTGGGGTCCTCCAGTTCTTCCCATTGGTTCTAATCCAAGAATCTCAAACAGGACATAGAACTTCGTCTTTCACAAGATAGCTAGAGAGGGCTCTGTTGGTTAAAATATATGCTATCCAATTTTTGTTGTTATCATTACTTTCTGCCTGGACTGTTATGTTTTTTAAAAGCTGCTAATGAGGCCCAACTGAATTTCCTGTAGGTAGATAAATCACAACATCCATCAACCAATTTGCTGAATTAACTAAACCAATCTGTCATGTAAGATTTATGTACCTAGATCCTTCACTGTAGGACACTTACTACTTCTATGACCTTGGACAATTCATTTCATATCTATGCACTGCCTCTATAAAATGAGGGGGGTTGGATTAAATGAGGTCCGGTGTGCCTTTTAACTCTAAATCTATGATTCCCTGGTTCTATGTTAAAAATGAGAGAGGGGAGGAGAGAGTGATGAAGAGAAGGAGGAGAAGGGGGAGGGGAGGGTAAGAGAGAAAGTGAGAGAAAGTGAGAAAGTGAGAGAGAGAGAGAGAGAGAGAGAGAGAGAGAGAGAGAGAGAGAGAGAGAGAGAGAGAGAGAGGCCTGGCAACACTTCTGAATGAATGATTTGGGGCTACTGAATGTCTTGTTGCTCATTTATCCTCAGTCTCTAGAGAAAGAATTGTGTTTGTGGGCACTGCTGTAGACTTTTCAAACACTCATCAACCTGCTGGTCTGATCAGATGAAACATAACAAGGCCACCTGCCCCCTGTTGCCTTAATCAGCTCGTTGATAGAATCTCCTGCCAGTCATGTTCACCATGACCCATTGGAAGGGACCCATTTGTCATTGCTATTACCTTGGAAATCTGAAAGCATCCATCTTCAAAGGGCCTCCTTTCCTCTGGCACAGGGAGAAGATGTGTAAAGAGAAAATGTGTGGTTGAGCATAAAGATGAATTGATTGTCCTGACATAGTTTGAATGAAAAGGAAGGTATTTGAATAATTGCAAGGTACATTTTTAAGGGATTTTGAGGAAAATGTTAAGATTCAGTCATCATATATATATATGCATATGGATGAATGTTGAAAAATTCTCATAGCATGTATTTGGAACAATCAAATATCAATAAATTTTTTTTAATTCAGTCTTCATTTAACAGATACAGATGATTTTTATACATACAAAGATGAAATCATTCAAAACTTATTATTTCATTTTGATGATTCAGAGTAAAGAATTTTCATAAATAAGATCTGATTCAGATCTAGATGAACTTCTAAGCAGAAAACAAACTAAACCATGCCGTGGTGATCCCCTGAAAGCTGCCCCCCAAAGGGAGCCTGTCCTTTTTTACTCCCTAGCCAACAACTAATCTGCTGATCCGGACTAACCCAGTAAAGTTCTAAGTAAACATGAGCTCTAACATCAGAATCTTAGACTCTCAAAGCTAAAAGGGATCGCAGTAGATCTATGTACTCTCGCCCTCCCCCTCGCCCCACCCCCAATGCCCACCTGAACAGAAATCCCCATGTCAACATATTGGCAGGTGATCTACCGTATTGGCTCAAAGACCTTCACTGAGGGAGGAAAGCCCTTGCGTCCTATGACAGCCTCTTCCTCCTTGAAATTCCTCTAACTCTTAGGAAGCTTTGACCCAGTGTTCCCAATCCTGTCCTCTGGGACCAAAGGGACCAAGTCTAATCCCTCTTTTACTTGATAATCTTTTAAATACTTGCTGACACTTGTTGGGTCCCCACCACCACCTTAAACCCTATCCTCTCTTCTCTGGGCAAAACATTTCAATTTCCTTCCACCAATCATCATAACAATAGACTCGGGCCTTTCATTCTAATGCTTCTCTACCTTTGGTAGGACTAACTGCTAGGGTCCTGAGGAAATGGACAGTTGTGGTTGGTCCCAGGCTTAGCCTTCAATCTAGAAAGAAATTCAGACCTTGAGGACTCTTCAGGTCTAAGACATAAATTTTCAGGCTCTGGTATAGGAATCTGTTTGTCCAAGAAAAATCACATGATTAAAAAGAGAGCTAGGAAGGAACTTAATGAACATTTATTCCTGTCCTCCCCACCCACAAACTATTTTGTAACTTAGAAAATTGAGACCTAAACTCTTATGAAAACTAAATAAAAGGGGTCAAATTTTAACCAAGGGTCTATGATTCTAATTCCAGGACTCTTTCAGGCTGTTGTTTGTCCTTCATTCTTGGACCATGACTAGAAGGTAATGTCTTGACTTGCAAATGAATTGGATTTAAATGAGGGAGGACTTTGCAAAGTCACCAGCCTCAGTTTCTCCTCCTGGAACTATCTGGGTCCAATGGCCAGCTATAGATCAGGATGACTGGAGAAGGCCCTGGATGCAGTGGGAGACTTTGGCTTTTTTAAGCTGTCTTTCCCAGGTCTCAGGCATTGCCCATTCAATGCTTAAGGATAAGTAAGAAATGAGGCAAAGAATGACTACCTAATTTTAAAAATTCAATCTGGAAGGAAAAGACCTTCAGGGTTTCTGACCAAAACAGAAACAAATGCTTTTTACAAACAATAACCAAGTTAGGGCTGAGACCAATTGCTGGCCAATTAATGAGAGTCAGAGTGATCTGGGTTTATGCCACGGTCCTTAAATAAATCTAACCTGTCAGCTCCAAGATATCTTGAGAGATTTCAATGATCCCTTGGGCAGAGCACTCACAGGTAAGGGTATAATACTCTGTGTGGACAGAGGGAGAGGAGGGAGGGGGAAAAGGGAGGTAAATAAGCCTCTTTCAGGAAGAGTCAAGATAATAGAGGAGAGATAGGAACTCAATTAACTCTCATTTCCCTCCAAACCACTTTAAAATGTACCTTAAATCTAATTCTGAGCATCAGAGACAACAAAAGCTCAGGTGAAATAATTTTCCAGTCCAAGATAATGTAGGGGGTCAGGAAAGATCTGTCACAGAATGGTGGTGATCAGACTCAAAGGCCGCTCAGCTCATGCATCATCAGTACCAGTTCTTGAAAGTGGCCACAACAGTAGATGGAGCAGCTCTGGGAGCTCTCAGATCACAGATGATGGGGGTCAGACAAATGGTCAGAAAGAGATTATAGGGGAGCTTGCTGGTTTGGATTCAGGACCCTCTTGCATTAACCATACACATCTGGGTCACAGTTCCAGAGCAAAGAGGACCATTAGCCCTTGTGACCACAGAAGAGCAGGGGTCTGAGTCCCAGTTCCTAGACCAAAAGAGGCAAAAGCTCTTGTGGTTATAGGAGTTAACTAAAGTTAACCTCTCCTTAGATCATATGCCCATAGAAGCATATGATCAAAACTTACAGACTCCTAGAACTAGCTATGAAAACAGCAGCATGAAAAACTGGATGCTTAGGACACTGACCCCTCTACCCAGGAGAAGATCCCAGTTTTAACATTAAACTAAAAGCCAAGGAATAGGCTGAAAAATGAGCAAACAATAAAAAAGAGAACCTGACCATAAAGAGTTACTGTTGTGATGGGAAGACCAAGACACAATATGATTGTATCTTTATACAATTCAGTACTGTATTGAAATTATAGCAATAAGAGAAGAAGAAATAAAAGGAATCAGATGGGAAATGAGATGATAAAATGATCTCTTTTGGCAGACAATATGAAGTTATACTTAGAAAATACCAGACTCAGCTGTAAAGTTAGCTGAAACAATTTTAGCAAAGTAGCAGAATATAAAGTAAATCAACATAAATAATCAGTATTTCTAAACAACACAATAAACCTCTTTAAGAAGAGATAATCAGAGATGATTTAAAGTAACTCTAAACAATATAAAATACTGGGGGCTAGATAATGGGGAGTAGGGGAAATCCATAAGTATATGAATAATTTTTTAAAATTATAAATATTTAAACAAAAAAATTACAAAGATATGAACAACATTACAAAAAATACAAATACAATCAGATAAATTTTTGAGGGAAAATCAATTGTTCATGGGTTGTCAGGGTCAATATAATAAAAAAATGACAATTTTACCTAAACTAATTTATATATTCAATGTCATCCCAATTAAATTTCCAAAAAAAAATATTTTATTTGAGTTAGAATCAAGAATAACAAAATTCATTTGGAAAAACAAAAGGTCAAGAGAAAAAAATGGATCTTAAATGTTACAAGGCAATAATTATCAGAACTATCTTCGCTGGTTAAGAAATAGAAAGGTGAATCATAAGAACAAAGCAGACAATTTACAGCAGCAAATGACTTTGTGTTTGACAAATGTAAAGATTTGGAGATAAGAATTCATTATCTGGTAACAATTGTTGGGAAAGTCAGAAAGCATTCTGGCAGAAACTGGAATATCTTACATCAGTGACCAAAATAGGTCAAAATGGATACATGAAATATATAAAAGAGAGATATTACAAGAAAATTTGAAGACCATGGAACATATTACTTATCAGACTTATTAGCTAGGCAATTAAATTATGAAAAAGCAAGAGATAAAGAGCAGCATGAGCTGTAAAATGGATAATTTTAATAGCAATCAATTTAAAAGTTTTGTTCAAATAAAACAAATGTATTCAAGATCAGAAGGAAAACAGAAAATTGAGGGAAAAGTTTTGTAAACAATTTTTCAGATAAAAGTCTCATCTCAAACATATAAAGAACTCTGGGTAATCTATAAGAATATGAGTCATTTCCCAATTGATAAATGGTCAAAAGATGTGAACAGGCACTTTTCCAAGGAAGAAATCAAAACAGTTAATAGTCATATGAAAAAGTGCTCTAGGGGCGGCTAGATGGTGCAGTCGATAGAGCACTGGCCCTGGAATCAGGAGTACCTGAGTTCAAATCCAACCTCAGACAATAATTGCCTAGCTGTGTGGCCTTGGGCAAACCACTTAACCCCATTGCCCTGCAAACCCCGCCCCCCAAAAAAAGTACTCTAGATCATTTGATTAGAGAAAATGCAGATTAAAACAACCTTGAGAAATCATTGAGATGGGTGAGGAGGAAGTTACATTACACAGTGGACAGAGTGCTGATCCTGGAATCAGGAAGACTCAACTTGATGAATTCAAATTGAGCCTCAGACATTTGACATTTACTGTGTGACTTTGGACAAGTCAGTTTCTCATCTATAAAAAATGAACTGGAGACAGAAATCTATCATGGGAGTCTGGACATTTTAATGGGCAGCATGACTTCTGGTTTCTAATCCATTTTGCTATTCACTTCTGTTTTATGGGTGAGTTCATCCCAATTACATTCACAGTTATGAATATTAATTGTGTATTTCCCTCCATTCTATTTTCCTCCTGTTTATCCTTCTTTCTTTTTACCCTGTCTCTTCTCAAAAATCTCATCAAAAGGAAGACCACTGTCTTCCTTAATCTGGTCTCCCATCTATCAACCTTCTCTTTACTGCTTCCCCACCTACTTCCCTGTACAATTAGATAGGTTTCTATAACCAACTGAATGTGTATGCTATTCCCTTTCTGAGACAATTATGATAAGAATAAAGTTCATATTGCCTACTACCCTTCTCATTTTACTCTCCACTTTCATGCCTCTTTTATGTGAGATAATTTCCCCCATTCTTCCTTTCCCTTCCCTCCTCTCCCAGAACATCCCATTTCTTACCCCTTTCTTACCTCTTAATATTTATTTTTTTTAATATTCTCATCAAAGACAACTCATACCCATTTCCTTTGCTTTGGTAATCTCCTTCTAGATTTCCCAATATTGATAAAATTCTTAGGCGTTATAAGTATCATCTCCCCCCAAAGGTATGTATTGATTGTCAGCCCTTTGTATTCAAAACTTCACTCATGATGTCAAAATCTGCATGTATCTGCTTTCCTGAGTTTTTGTCAGCGTTAGGCAGGATAGCCTGTATTTCAAATCTGGATGACCTCAAGTAATATATAACTCCCTTTAGCCTCAGTATCCTCCTTAATTAAATAGGAATGCACGGGGTGTCTCCTTCCTCTAAAATTCTGTTTTGAAAAGGTTTTGAATTTGGAATCAGAAATCTTAGGTTCAAATCACTTATGTTATAGGGTTTGACCAAGTTCCTTGTTCCTTCAGATCCCAATTTCCTCATCTCTGAAATGAGGGAATGGGTTTAGCTATACATCTGACTTTATTATATGTCATTTCTATAAATATAATTTAGAATCAATACTTGTCCCTTTTAGAAAACTGTCTCTGTCCAATTACCAAGTATTCACAAAGTTATTAAACATTTACATTTTAAGTAGCTCCCCAAACTACCACCTGCCTCAGCATTATTCTCCTTGAATCCTTGTAATTATTATTCTCAGGACTGTAATAATAAAGCCAAAATATATTTCTCTACTGAAAGAAGAAAAGGAGAAACAAAAAAGTCTTCTAATACAATAATCCCTTTATTTTACTCTTGCCTCTTTCACAGAAATTCATTTCTTCCAAATGGAACTTGACGAATACCTAGAATTTTTCAGTGATTGAACCTCATCTAGGAAGATTTTTAGTTCACTTTTCTTCCCAAAAGAAAACCAGATAATACATATTTGCCCAAGTGAGCACTTCCACAACCATTAAACACCATTAAATTTTTTTCAGAGACGGTTTAGCTAGTCCTGGCAATCATAGCTAGTTAATTGCTCTCCAAATTAAACTAATGTGACATTACACTTCACTTTTTATGTTTAATTATATGGCAAGTCTTTTCAGCAGCAAGACTCAGAAGCCTTTTTCAGGTATATTTTTCCCCCTAGATGTGAGTGTTTTCAGCTCTTGGGTACATAGAAAGACATTATGCACATTTTAGAAAAGCCTAGGAGAGATTTATTCAGCATCATCCCATTTCTTGCACATCTCATAAATACAGTCTTATAAAAATATTGTGAATCTATGTGGTCCTGCTTTATGACTAATTAATTCTATATTGATAATGTTGAAAGCACATCTATGGTGAAAAAGCTGTGATGTTTTCTGGATACAAGAGGAACCCTGTAAAAATGCTGTCATCCTCACCACTGACATAGACCCCATTCCAATCTCGCCCAACTTCTAGCCAGACTTGGTCTCCGGCATTGAGCTTGAGAATGGTCAGGAAAGAGGCCTGGTCGATTTCTTGCCCATAAAGGGTTTCCCGAGACTTGGCCAACTTCTTGTTTTGTGCTATGAGGCTGACCCGAACAGGTCTGCCTCTCACAGTGAAATGGTAAGCAAAGACATAAACTCCTGGGATGCTACAGTTGAATTTACCAGTGACTGGATTGTAACCCCCCTCATCATTGTAGAGAATCTTGTCAAATTTGATAGGAATGTTGGGAGCAGGGAAAGGCTTGGATAAGCCAGCACTGAATGCTGATCTTCTGACACTAGCACAGTCCCCCTTTGAACCCTTGAATCCCCGAGAACCTTTTTTCCCAATAGTCCCTCGGATCCCTTTGCCACCAAGATTTCCCTTTGGTCCAACAGGTCCAATTAGACCAGGAGATCCTGGATCCCCCTTTTCACCTTTAATACCTGGCTCACCCTGGATCCCATGTTGGCCATCTAAACCCGAGGTACCTTGTTCTCCCACATCTCCTTTGCTGCCTTTTTCTCCCTTGCCTCCTACCTCCCCCTTTTGCCCTTTTCCTCCTCTTTCTCCAGAATCTCCACAGAATCCTTTATCTCCCATCTCCCCCTTTTCACCCTTGGCTCCAGATGCTCCATTTAAACCTGGTTGCCCCATGTCCCCACTGTCTCCTTTATCTCCCTTGGTGCCATTCTCACAAGTGTCCCCCTTGGATCCTTTTTGTCCTTTTAATCCAGTCTGCCCAATGCTCCCTTTATCGCCTTTAGGACCAAGTCCACCTGAAAGGAAAGAGAAGAAAAATGGTTGAGAACTAATAGGACTAGAAAGACTGTGTTTCCCATATGGAGCATTGTAAGAAAAACAAATAGGTTGGGGTAACTTGGATCCCATGTTAGGAATTGTTTCACCAGAGACTGGAAATACTTGTAATGGAATTTCTTTTAAAAAAATACAGAAATAGATATAGAGATGGAAACTGATGTTAAGATAGATGTGAGCATAGCTACAGACATAGAAACAGAGAGGTAGATATGGTGCATGGTGTAGAAGCAATTTATATTTAAAACTGATCTTTCATATTTTTGATTAATTTTCCTTTTGAAGGCAAAAATGCTATTATTCAATATTCTGAGGCAGTGTGGCATATAGAGAGGGGCTTTAGGATCAGGAAGACATAACTATAACATATACTAACTATGCAGTTTTAATCAAGTCACTTCACTTCTCAGTTTCTCTGAGCAACTCCGTAAAACAACTAGTTTCGAAAAAGGCTCATATTTGCTTTGTTAGAATTTGTTTCCTCTTTGAGGATATCAATGAATTGACATGATAAGAATTTATTTCAATTTAACATGACTCTATGTCTCCATGTGACATGCAAATTTGTTGTTCTTTAATGGGTTTTAGTAGTTTCTGACTCTTCATGACTCCATTTTTGGGTTGGGTTGTTTTTGTTTGGTTTTTTTGCAAAGACCCTGGAGTGTTTTACCATTTCCTTCTCCAGTTTATTCTTCAAATAAGGAAACTGAGGTAAACAGGGTTAAATAACTTACCTAGAGTCACACAACTAATAAGTGTCTGAGTTTAGATTTGAACTCAGGTCTTCCTGATACCAGGGTTGATACTCTATACTCTATCCACCCAGCTGATCATTGAGATTCATATACTACTTCTAGTCTGTGTTAATATCAGATATACATTATATATATATAATATATATGTGTATGTGTGTATATATATATATATATATATATATATATATGCATGATAAAGACAGATCCAAATAACTAGGGAAATACCTTCTCATGGGTAGGCAAAACCTATTTAACAAAAAAAAATCACAATGTGACCTAAATAATTTTATTTTATTCTGTGTCAGAGGAATCAAACTACTAACAGATTAATTTATAGAACTAGGAAAAAATTAACACAATTCATCCGAAAGTTTGGATGGTCAAGAATCTCAAGGAAATGATAAGAATAATGAGAAGAGATGAGGTTTAACAGTACCCAATCTCAAACAATATTATAAAATAGTAACAATTCAAATATTTTGATACTGGATAAAAAAATTAAATAGTTTGATCAGTGGCATAGAATAGTTAGACAATCTATAGAAGCAAATGAAAACAGTAGCCTACTTTTAATCAACCAGATTATCAAAATTATTGGGATAAGCACTCACTCTTCAATAAAAAAGAACTGGGAAAATTGGAAAGTAATTTGGAAGGAACTAGGTAAAGACCAAGAACTTACACCACATCCCATGATAAACTCCAAATGAGTATATGGCTTAGATAGAAATAGTAAAATTACAAGCAAGTTAGAAAAGCAAGGTGACAAAATGATCTTTCAGATCTATGGATAAGAGAAGAGCTCATAACAAAACAAAAGATGTGAAAGGTCAAAGAAGACAAAATGAACAATTTTTAATTAAATAATGTTAAAAAGTCTGCACAAGCAAAACCGATGTTGTTAATATGAGAAGTGAAATGTGATTGTAGGGAAAAGTTTTGCAACAAATTTTTATAATTACGAAATGATTTTAATTTATTAGAATAAAAGTTCTTAATTGATCATCTATAAAAAAATATGAACAGACAGTCTTGTAATAAAGAAATTAAGCTATCAATAGCCATGTGAAAAATGCTCCAAATCACTAATAATTAGAGAAATATAAATAAAAGTCACTCCTAGGTTCTACATCACACTTCTCAGAGTTGAGAGAAAGCAAAAATGGGCTGTGGAAATCATGGTACGTTAATGAATTGCAGATGGAATATATCCAACCATTTTGGAAAGCCATTACAAGGATATATAAACCCACCATCATGATTGTTTTGGGCATTCAAGAGTGCCACTGAGCATTTATTAAAAAGGTGGCATTATTAATAGAATGATTAATTACCCTGAAATCTCTCAAACCTTTTAACACCACAGCTCCAGAAGAAACTAAACTGTGTATATATCCTTTGACCCACATACCCCACAGGGATTAAAGAGAAAAATATAAAAATATTTTCAGCAACTCCTTTTGTAATATCAAAAGTTAGAAGCTAAAGGGATACTCACTAATTGGGGGATGACTGAACAAGTCTGAGGCATCTGGACATAATAATGGAATGCTATTGTGTATTAAAAAATGATAAAGGGAATGGAATGGTTTCAAAGAAAATTGGGAAACTTGCATAAACTGATGTAAAGTAAAGAGAACAGGACCAGGAGAAAAAAATGTATATGAAAACTAGATGATCAAAACAATTTTGAAAGATTGAAGGATTTTTATCAACCCAGTGATGAACCACAATTCCAAAGCACATCATACAACATCCATATCTCATTTGAATAAGATTGAGACCCCCTTTTATATTAACAATGCAGGAATTAGCTTTACTAAGTTATGCGTTGTTATAAAAATTTTTGTTTTTATACCCATGAGAGTGGGAGAAAAATTGATTTCTATTAAAAAAATAAAAATTGTTATTCTTTGAGACTAGGGGCTATTTCTTTTCTATCTTTGGATCCCTAATGTCTCACACAGTGACCAACACATGGTAAGAATTAATTAGTGATTGTTAAATTAAATTGAACAATAGTTTATGTCATGGAATTAGATGGAATAAATATTGGCAAGATACATTATAGTATATTTTGCTATGTTAAATATCAAATTTATAACGAATCATTGGTTAGAATGTGATGACCTGACATACCTTGTTCTCCAGGTTTCCCAGGATATCCTGGAATTCCATTTACTCCTTGCTCACCATGTTCTCCTTTGTCTCCTAAAACAGTGTCATTATTAACATGTTTTACATAAGATTTTATTTAGAAAGCAATCAATAGTCATTCATCAACTATGTTCAACTCCAAGTTATGCATATGTATATGATTTTAGAACTATTGAAAAGATTTCTACTCTAATTGAGGTCAGGTTAGGCTATTTAAAATGACGTTACACAATATGGAAGAAGACCTGGTCGTTTTAAAATGAGTTTGCATTCAATTTGTTTTATCAAAATGGAATTTTTTGAAATTTATTTCCTTCAAATGTAAGTACAAGGAAATCATTTCTACTTGTTCAAATATGTCTGTTCCTTGTATTTGAATTGTTAAAGTTCTATATAATTATCCACTTAAAAATGATAAATTTCAAAATTGTTTTTAAAAAAGGATCATTTTCCCATGTAAAATGATTCCACTAAAAAATATAACATTTGAATTGTTTATTACTTTTATTTAAAAGGGAGGGGGGGTGATGTATAAGCCTTATCATTTTTATCTTTTTAGTTTACAATTAGGTAGTGATTCCCCAAAAGTTTCAACACCTCAACTTCTCTCCAGATGTCCAGACTCAAATAGTCCCAAATTCAAACAAGCAATCAGGAAAGAAACATTTATCATATACCTGCTCTCTGCCAGACATTGCATTGTGCTAGACAATGGAGGCTTCATCTTGGTCCCCTACTAGCATTTCATAAGAAACAGATACTTCCATTCAAATACCTCTATCAATGACATCACCATTACCCAAGCTGTATTTCTTCTTGTTAGATGGAAGGCTCTTTCCTTTCTGGATCCAATTGTTTTCCAATTTCATTATCAGTCTAATTAATGTGACATAATATCTACATTTTGTAGATATCTACATTTTTTAGTTTTATTAGGGTTTTTGTTGAGGATGATATTTACTTATTTTGCATGATTTTACCCTGATCTTGGGATTCTTTAGGGTAATATAGAGAACTCTCAATTTACATAGCTGAGAGATTAAATGACTTGCCCAAAGACATACCTATAAAATATATCAATGGCAAGGTCTGAAGCTCAATCTTCCTAACACTTAAATTAGTTTTTTTATCCACTACAAAAATCGATAATATCTTAAGTAACTTTCCTTTCCATATCCATGAACACAGTCCCAATTGAAGCCCTCATAAACACTAACTTTGACAATTATAATAGCCTACAAGATGGTACCATGAATAGGGTATTAAGTCTGGAGTCAGGAAGACCTAATTTCAAATCCAGCCTTAAATACTTATGACTCTGTGATCTTGTACAAGTCATTTCACTTTTGTTTGCTTCAGTTTCCTCAGTTGTAAAATGGAGGTAATTATATGGTGCAAAGGATAGAGTGCCAGGTCTGGAATCAGAAAGACTCATCTTCATTAGCTCAAATTCAGCTTCAGACACTTACTAGGTCTATGACCTTGGACAAGTCACTTAGCCCAGTTTGCTTCTTTTTTCCTCATCTGCAAAATGAACTGGAGAAGGAAATAGCAAACCACTCCAGTACCTTTGCCAAGAAAATCCCAAATGGAGTATCAGAGCATCAGACATGACTGAAAAATGGATAAACAATGTAAAGACTAACACACTGCCTTCTGTAGGGGCTGGGGGGAGGGAAGTGAGATTAGGGGAAAAATTATAAAATTCAAAATAAAATACATTTAAAGGTTAAAAAATGAATAAACAGTAACAAAATATGGATAATAATATCTACCTCCCAAGGCTACTATGAGAATAAAATGAGATGATATTTATAATGTTGTTTATTGTTATCTGTTCTTCCTATTTCCAGATTTGCTGTCTTCCAAAGTATGCCTCATACCACTCATCTTCATAATACATCATTTTGATCATGTCACTTCCCTAATCACAGCCTTTCAATGGCTCTCCAAAAACATACAAGATGAAGTAGAAACACTTAAGTTGGCATTCAAGGTCCTATACAACTTGTTTCCAACCCACCTTTCCTGCCTTTTGTGTTCTAGGTGTTCCAATCAAAGTACACTACTCACCATTTATCATTCTCATTCTGTCACCCGCCTTGTCACCTCCATACATTTATTTGCTTACTTATGCCCTTAGCCCATAGCTGTCTACTCTTCCCTGTCATTTTTCCATCTCAATCTATGAAAATCTTTTCCATGAGCTACCTAACGCAGCATACCTTGGTATATGGGCTTCTGCTGCAGATATCACATAGTCCCTTCTTTGGACTTTCTTTGCACTTCTACTTGAATTTGCATTGAAGCTATTTGAGTAGGAAGTGCTCTACACACCATTTCGCTTTTATCTGAGCTACCCTATAGTCAAACGTACTGATCTCCATTCTCCATTTTGACTTCCTCTCTTGGGCATAGCAGAGCCAACTCAAAGTGGCATGAGAAGTCTATTGTCAAATTTCCAGTGTGAGCATTTCTATCTTGAAAATCAACACACTTTACAACTCAAGGCTTAATTTATTTATTTTTTAAATTGTCCTACACTTTAGAAAATGATGCCAAAAACATTAATAATGCAGAATAAACTTAAAATGTGAGTGCTGATTATTAAACATTTATCAGCACTCCTCTGCTTGCATTACTTGCCACTCTTCCAGTTGTCCGAGTCTTTGGGCTAGAATCCAGTCATTTGTACTAAACTAAGGCAAAGCAAGAAGTAGTTGAAGTGATAGGAAACTACAGCACAGTCATCTAACTCGTTTTCTATTTGAGACACTTCTATTTAAGCTGACTTCAAGGCAAAGAACTGGAATACTCATCCCTTTAAAAATAGACATTGGCTGAAAGAAATCTGCTTTTGATTCACCATCAAAGTACATTCTTAAAATCCTTACAACAGCCACTTTCCCTATTTTCCTCTATTTTCTTGCCTCTGCTACTTTCAAAAGTCTAGCTACCGTTTTATATGAATCACTGAGGGAGTTCATCACTCATCTTCATTTCACAAGATGTTCCGCTAACATAATTCAGCCCCCAAAGAACTCAATGTTTCTGAGGCTGAAAATCCCCCAATTGACAAGTGTGAAATAGCTATGTGTTACCTTCGCATCTTTTTACAGTAATTACTTTGCTGAATGTTCTACCACAAATGAGTCAGGCTGCTCCTGAGACACAGCGAGGGTGATATATCGATGATATTCCATCTCCTGACGTGTGACATTGAGGCGAAAAACATTTAATTTGATGGATACATGGTATTTCTACAGAGTGGCGGTGTTTGCCAGGAAATGTCTTAATGTCTTAGGGAATGTATAGTCTTCTAGTTACATCCATAAAGTAACAAAATACAAACCAGAATTTCCTCGAACCGAAAACTCTATTACAAGTCCTTTTCATTGGAGTCATAGAATATTAAAAACAACATAAGCTGCCTATCCATGAGGACCTGGGCCAGGGAGGGTCATAAGATTAGTGGCCCATAAGGGGGCAGCTATGTGGCACAGTGGATAAAACATCAGCCCTGGAATCAGGAGGACCTGAGTTTAAATCTGGCCTCAGACCCTTAATAATCACCTAGTTGTGTGACCTTGGACAAGTCATTTAACTTCATTGCCTTGCAAAAAAAAAAAGAGGACCATAGATAAGGAGTTCAAAGAAATTTCAAAAACCCTCAAATCCAACCCTCCTCATTTTACAGATGAGGAAACTGAATCCCAAGCAGATGAAATGATTTGCTCAAGGTCCAGTAGCTAATAAGCATGATATTAAGGGATTTGAACCCAAACCCTCTGATTTCAGAACTATCCCCTTTATGGTTGCTCGGGAGAGGAAGCTTGCCATCTTGTAACTTTCCATTTTAATTAATTCTCCTTGCTAAGTGCCATAAATTTTGGCTCTGTAACTTCTACTTTCAGAGTCCTCCAAAATCAGAAGCCTAAGGGTAAATCCTTTATCACTTCACCCTATTTACAGATTTGAACAATAGGGTTGTATGAGGCATGAATGAAATAATCTATATAAACTAATTCTCAAATGCCAAAGTATTCTATAAATGTCAGCCATTGTTATTATTAGAGCTAAAAGGTACCTTCACTGTCATCTAGCCCAAACCCTTCATTTATAAAATGAGGAAATTAAAACTAAGAAGTGAAGTCATTCCACCTGAAATGAGAGCCCAAAGTCACAGAGCTCCCTCCTGACACATCTCATGCTATCTGACCCTCAGAGATGATGGTCCACTTTGCATGGTTTGGGTCAAAATTTCTTAACATGGATTTCTATGGGACTTTCTCCTCTTTTTATGGCTCAGTGATGAGAAAATTATGTTATTGATAAGGAAGTTTCTATTGGAAACTTTCATCTGGGAAAATGCTCTATAAGATAAATTCTCTCCTAAATGGGTCACTCAGGTGACAAACCATATGGGTTTTTTAACAGGTAAACCAGTCATTTGTTAAAGTCTTATTTAGCTACTCAAAGCTGCCTAACTACTTTACATATTTAACTTATGAATAAATCAATCCTTTTCTTAAATGGACAATGTGTTCGCCTATGCTCATTTATTTTAACAATGCCAAAATATCAAGTGGTAGACTCCAAATTTTACCCACAAATCCAATGACTTAAGAGTACATTATATACTCACCCTTTTCACCTTTGTGGCCCTTTATACCTGGTGGCCCAACAATTCCTGGAAGACCTGGACTCCCTAAGTCACCAGTCTCTCCCTTGGGACCTGAAATATGATTTCGAACTCAACTTACACAGAAAAAGTATCCTCATAAAATCTATATTGCAAGGATAGATTTTTTTAACTGAATGCATAACTGTTGATTTCCTACCTATCAAGTCTAGGTAGTGCTGAGGCTCTGCTCTTTGATTTGAACTATTAAAGAAATTCCCTAGACAAGATTTTCACCCAATTTATAGTCTTTTGCTTCCCCAAAATGTAAATGGAGCCTAATAATATCTGTCAATGGAATTAATGAGATTGACTAATTTCTTTAAAGAAGAGACGCTTCACCACTAAGAGTTCCTTTATACCTCAGGAAAGACAATTAGGTGAGTCCATTTGGCGTGGTTCTCAGAACTGTTCGGGAAAAAATCAAGGAAGGACAAAACAGAAAAGTTTAGAACCTGTGATATCTGAGTAAACTTAGACCTCCACCTTAAAATGGGAAAGGGGATATGTCAAACCAGTAGCTTCTAAACTTCAGAATCACAACAGATTTTTTTGCACCTAGGACAAATCCCATAAATAACACCTAGAATAAATGTATCCTCAGTTGAGTGGAAGCAATGGACACTATACAATGGGGAACAGCTACCAGGACATAAGTTCAAGGCTACAGTAGCTGGAGAGACAGTGGATGAAGCAGAAAAAGGTTCACCCCAGCATACCTTTTGGTAACTTCTATGTCTATATTGCTGATTGACTGAAAGTGGCTTCAGAACTATCTAATTTTGATCCCTTCTAAATACAGAATTCTACTTACTACTTAAGACATTTCCTTATTCTATTCTATCACCTCTTAAGTGGAGGTCTCATGAGGTTCTGCTGAGATTTACCTTCTAAACCATGCTATAATATATCAGGTCTCCTTAGCTAAGACAATTAGCTAATAAATCCTGCAAATATTTCACAAGGGAAATAATCTTGCACAAATGATGGGAAGTAGACTATGTGGACTATTGGCAAATTCATTTTTTGTTCAGTCTTTTTCAAGTTGTATCCAATTCTTCATGACTTCATTTAGTATTTCCTTGGCAAAGATGCTGAAGTGGTTGTCTCTTCCTTCTCCAATTCATTTTTGTGTGTGTTTTTGTTTTTTGCAAGGCAATGGGGTTAAGTGACTTGCCCAAGGTCACACAGCTAGATAATTATTAAGTGACTGAGGTCAGATTTGAACTCAGGTCCTCCTGACTCCAGGACCGGTGCTCTCTCCACTGTGCCTCCTAGCTGGCCCCTCTCCATCTCATTTTACAGATGAGGAAACATGGCAACAGGATTAAGTGACTTGCCCAGGGTCACAAAACTAATAAGAGTCTGAGGGCAGATTTGAACTCTGGAAGATAAATATATTGTGAATATATTCACAGTTGCCCTAAATGGAATTCTATCAGACTGTGAATATTGTTACCAAAAAAACCTAAATGTTTCATCATTAACATCTGAAAGAGACTCAGAGGATAAAATACCAAATGAGAATGTTTTTAGATGAATTCTATATTGGAAAGAGATAAATGATAAGATCTATTGAAACTAATTTATTGTTATAATCCTGCATAAATTAGTCATTTATGCAATGGATAAAGTATATTCTCTGACTCAAAAAAATTAATCTACTTTTCAGAGACTCATGTAGTTGAAATTGAAATTCTGATTTTGACCCTCTGTAACTATAATCATGTAAATGTTGAAGTGGAAACCCAGTCATTAGTTAGAGTATTAGAGTCATTTGAACTTTTATATATCACCTGGAATTCTATGAAGAAATTTACTGGGCAAGGATAGAGGACCTGGAGGTGGCTAGGTGGTGCAGTGGATAGAGCACCGGCCCTGGAGTCCGGCGTACCTGAATTCAAATCCAGCCTCAGATACTTAATAATTACCTAGCTGTGTGGCATTGGGCAAGCCACTTAACCCCATTGCCTTGCAATAAATAAATAAATAAATAGATAGATAGATAAATAAATAAATAAATAAACAGACAAATAAATAAATAAATGAGAAGGATAGAGGGCCTGCCTCAGGATTTCAATAAGGTGAAAGAACTAAATCTGTTTTATTTTCATAACTTCAGTTTTCCATGCCTAATCCAATCTAATGACAAAATCCTATCTAACAAACCAAAAAGCTATCAGTCAATAGACACTCATCCCCCCTTTTTCATTAAACCAAGGCTGGAGGGATAATACAACAAAGAAGTGTTGACCTCCATTGGCTAGAGAGGGTGTTACATTGTCAGTTTTTGCTCAAATGCTCACTTATCCATAGTAATTTTTCCTTAATCCCTACCTGGTTGTTGCCCTTATTCTCTAGCCCTATAAGCCTATAACAATTTATATGATAACATAGAAATTGCTGGTTTTCTTACCCTGTCTACATATAAACCAAGTTGTTTTTGCCCGCAAAGGCCAAGTTTTACCAAAGACAGAAGTAGGACAGGGTGGCTGGGGGCTCTGATTCAGAGAACTGAATTTAAAGGATGTCGGCTTTCCTTGAAGTCTTTCAGCAGTGTAAGGAAGAATAGAATTAAACAACAAACTATAAAAAATAGTTAAAATAGAAAGCTTTTTTTAAAAAAATAACAGGTTTGTTTCTGGCTACCTTTGAGAGCACTTTTCATACTACTTTCTGGGGATAGTTTTTATGTTATTTCACCCTGGCCACAAAAAAATAAAATTCCTAAGCTCTACCAAGGCCTCCCCAGTATTTGCCAATACCTGGCCATCCAGGCTTTCCTGGTTCTCCTTTTGGTCCAGGGGCAGACAGGCAGCAGTCACAGCAATTAAAAAAGAAATCTGCCGTATCCAAAGTGAAGTTATCAAACGGGAAGAGGGTGGTCACTGGCCTGAAGGCAGAGGTCATCATAGGAGGCTCTGTGGTCATTTCGTCCATCTCAGCTGCCTCTGTGAATGGCGTTTCTTCTTTGGTAGGAGGGGCAGTGGATGACTTAAACCCTTTGGGGACTTCTTTTCCAGGAGGTTTCTTAGTAAACTTTGTTGATGGTGTGGTCTTGGCTAGTAAGCCTATTAGAGCCACAACTAAAATCATCAGATTGGCCCAAGGCCAAGAAAACATCCACATGGTTAAAGCTGTAAGGAAAAGAGAATAGAATGATCTAGCTTCCTTTCTATAGTTGGATTGCTATATGCATGCTCACATAGACGTACACACTCACAAATCTTTAGAAATGTTCAATGGAGCTCTTGTAGGTGGGTGAATTTTTTATCATAGGAGACATTTTGTTTCCATTTCCCCCCCCCACTATTACCTCTTCCAAGATATTGTTTCGACTGGGTCAGAATGTCTTGCCAAACAGCAAACACAATCTATAAGAAATGAAACACAACTTAATAACTCACAAACCCTATGGGAAAGAAAATACTTCTAACTTCCTGACTTATCTGCCTCAGATTTATTGGAATCAAATACATTCATATTATACAAAGATGAAAAGTATTGAACAGAATAGTTTATACTGGTAAACTCAATTATTTCAAAGAAAAAAGGAGCACCAGAATCTTTAAATCTCCTTGTTATAATGTATCCTGATGTGAGAGTAATCTTTTAAACTTACCAAAATGAGAAATATAAATTAAAAATATCAATACAAATGGAAAGATAAATTCTCTTCCTTCAAGTCTCTCTGAGAAGAGCAATAGGCTGAGTGATAAATCATTAAAATATGGGCTCTGGTCCTACCTCTGACATGTGACCCTGGATGAAAAACTGAACTTCTCAGAGAGCGCAGACAATTGTCAAAAACTATATTACAAACCAACTGCCAACCTGCATCAGCACAAAGGTCTGGGCATATGCTCTCACCTTCACAAATTGCAATGGCTTCATCTATAAAAATGAAGGTGTTGGATATGATAACAACTTATATTTAATAACAAATTCATGTTTAAAAATCACATTACTCACAATGCTGAGAGGTAAATGCTATTATTGTGTCCATTTTAAGGATGAGAAAAACTGAGGGTATAAGTAATTAGACTTTCCTAGGGTCACACAGCTAGTAAGTGTCTAAAATAGGAATTAAACTCCCAGTCTAACACTGTCCTCCAGAACATGGAAGTTTCTAAATGACTGGCATCCAAAGAGATTAGGGATCCTCCTAGAGGTTCACAGTTAGTGGGGTTGAAACTCATTCCTTGACTGTTTATAAATGCACTAGTCTTGGTGGTGCAGTGGAGAGAGCACCCGCCCTGGAGTCAGGAGGTTCTTCAAATCCAGCCTCAGATACTTGACGCTTACTAGCTGGGTGACCTTGGGTAAGTCACTTAACACTGACTATCTCGCATCCAGGACCATCTCCAGTCATCCTGATGCATATTTGGTCACTGGATCCAGATGGCTCTGGAGGAGAAAGTGAAACTGGTGACTTAGCACAACCCCTCCTCATTTAAACCCAGTTCATTTGCTAGTCTTGGTATCACCTCCCTGATGTCATGGTCTTCTTCAGAAATGAAGGATAAACCTCAAATTTCTTTCCAGAGCTGAATTGCAACCTTCTTGTACTAGACAACTTCTGATGAGAGAAGGCAAGGGAATGAGATATCAAGAGAAAAGATAGGAAAGATATCAATAAATCTGAAGGACTCCAAGGTTGGGATCCCAGGCTAAATGTAGACAGAAAATATAAAAATAAAGCATAATTTCTCCATCCTGACCGTAGACAACACTTCCTCCCTAACCTTGTCTGGCAATGTCCCAATGTATCCGCTCCCATGAGGCTTTGTGTGCTGAGATCTAATTTTCTTTTCTCTCTCTCTCTCTTCTTTACTTAACTGAACATATCATCTAAAAATTAGATTATCTTTAATGTGCTTTAACAGAGTTTGGTGGTGACGGTTGCTGTTGTTTGGTTTTTGGTTTTTTGTTTGTTTTTGGTGCTTCCCTCAGGTAGCAACAGAGCTAATTAAAACTCTGTTCAAAGTATTAAACTTCCATTTTTCTTCAGTTCTATTTTTTCTTATGCTTATGTTACCATTGATTAATGTATTTACCAAGGACATTTTAGCAAACTGGAAGGAGGACTTCACAATGACTCATCAGCAAAAACCAAGGATCCAAAAGTTAGATGGAAAATCTGAGACACAGACCAATCAGCCAAAGTCTCTGTTGTGTACCCTTCAAATCTAAATGGGTTCATAGCATCATAGATTTGTGGTAGAAGGGGTGTTAGAGATCATCTCATTCAATACACCCATTTTTATAATGGAAGTCCAAAGAGGTTCAATGTCTGGTCCCTAGTCATGGACCATGGACCATGGGTTCAATCTGGAGACCTCCAATTACAAACCAGGTATCCTTTCAGAGGCTTAAAGTCCATAAGAGTTTGGGGACCTGGCAAGTAGAACTACTGTGGTTTGGCCTTAGTCAAGCAAGTCAAATTTTGACTCAACAGTGTCAGGATTCTTCCTGTTAGAGCTCCCCCTCAAAGAAGCTCCATAGTCCAATGGAACACTAGGTCTGAAGTCAGGAAGACCCGGGTTCAAATCTGATCCCAGATACTTCGTAGTAATGTTACCCTGAACAAGTCCTTTACCTACTTGCTGCTTATTTCTTCAACTTTAAGGAATAGTAATAACAACTGCTTCCGAGGGTTGTGATGAGGATCACGTAGGATAGGGAACAGGGCCTGATGGAGTGATGGCGTCTGTCCTTTGTTCTTGAACAAGATGCTGTCATCAGAGGGGTTGGGGGTGGGGAGCTGTGCAAAATCACCAGCCTCACTTTGTCTTCTGGACCCATCTGGGTCCAATGGCTAAATATGGATCAGGATGACTGGAGATGGCTCTAGATGTAGGTAATCACAGTTAAGGGACCTGCCCAAGGTCACACAAGTGTCTGAGGTCAAATTTGAACTTAGGTTTTCCTGACTTTACTGAGCATCTAGCACATGGTACATGCTTAACAAAAAACCTGTTCTCTCTCTCTCTCTCCCTCACATTATCCCTTGCTTTCATAAATCAGTCACAAGATAATCGTTAGCCTGTACTTAGTATATCATGCTCACAGTTTCATTGATCATAGTTTTTGTTTCCCAAAAACTCTTTGGGGTGTTCCACCCAACTATTCCTGATACTATTTCTATTGAGTTAATACAATAAAGTAAAAAGAATGCTGACTCTGGAGTCAGAGGAGCAGAGCTCAAGTCCCACCACTGAAATGACCTGTGTGACCCTGAGTATGTCATTTAAGCTCTTTGGGCCTCAGTTTCTTCAATTTCAAAATGAAAGAGTAAATGATAGGAATAGTCTAGCTTGGACTGAGGTACATCTCTGAGATCCCTTCCAACTCTCGGTCTGTAATCCTAAACTTTGATTCAGAAGCCTAAATTGCTGAATCTTATCTTAATTTTAATCCTTTATTGAGTTTGTGGGAAGACTATTAAATTGAGAATCGAAAGACCAGGTTCTCTTTCCAATGTGTCACTAGCTCCATATATAACCCTGAAGTTGACTTCTCTCAGGCTCGGTTTCCTCATCTGTACAATGAGATAGAAGACTCACATATGGTCAAAATCTCTCTCAATTCTAGAGACTTATCATTTTATGATTCTACCCTACTTGAATGGAACTATTTTCTGTTTTTCTCTAACTTCATTTGGTTTTCTGGCTGCCATCTTTCCCCATTTCCAGGTTGGGGATCTGGGGCCAATTCTCAGATCTTCTGGCTTGTGTTTGAACTTCTGTCATAGCTTAGAGTTAAGAAACATTCTCCAGCCTCCCAGAAGTCAAGAAGTTCAGAATAACAAAAATCCTAATAAGTATCAGGTTAGAAACCCACCAAGAGTAAAACAGAAGGAAGCCTGTGTCTGAAAAGCTACCAAGAGACTAATGCATCCCAGGAAACAAGGACAGAGTTCCTTCCTCCCATCTCCGGGTTGTCATGTTATTTAATACCCCCACAAACCAAGGACAATGAATGGCATTGTAGCAGTACTGTAACTGAAGTAATTAGACAGGTAATGGTCTGTGGGGCTCATTATAGCAGAATGTCAATTAAAACATTTGCAAGGAGATTGGGCAAAGTCCTTTATTTTTAGATCTTATAAGTTACAAAGACTGAACCATGGAAAATCGAGATCACTCCCTACAAGGTAAAAGAAAAGAGTTTGCTTTATATATTTGTGGGTACATGAGTATATTTGATGACTTGCTTTATATCTCACAGAGGTTGAGAAGTCAACAATAATCATCAAGTATATTTTTAAAGTTATGAAAAATACAGAAAATGAAAAAGAGGATTTTAGGACTGCCTCCTACATTCTTTAGATATGGCCTGAGAAAGAGAAATAACTCTTATTTATATAAAATATCATTTTCAATTGATGCAAGTATCATTTATTGGTTTAGCTTCAGGTTTCCTGGGGCTCAGAAGGGAAAGAAAGAATGGAACACTTGGGTCTCCAGAAAGATCCAAATATGGACCTTTTTTGACTTCAGTGAATTTACTCTCCCAAGAAAATAAATTTTTGGTCCAATTCTGGTATTTGTAAGGTTTTTTTTTTTCAAAGAGGAAAAAACAATCTGCAAAGTTGTCCTGAGAATTCTATCATTCTGAGAGAGTACATTTCCTATCTGAAAACACACCAATAGAAAATCACAAGGCTTTCCTCATGAAACACTTCCAAAAGAGTCAAATTACAATAATGAGCTTTTGTACTAAAGAAATGATTAAACTTTTTGATCCAACACTTCAAAAATATATTTTCAAAATTGAATTATAAACCCTTTAGAGAAAGATGTAATAAGACCAAGGAATATAATGATCAGCTAATTTGTAGCATAAGAACTTGGCTTTGTCTTAAGTGGCAATTATCCATTCTAATTATTTAATAAGGAGTCACAGGCAAGGTATAGCTTAAGAAAAAAGTCCCTTTTTTGCATGAATTCAACAATCTTTCTAATTACTTTTACTCCAAGTAGATCTCAAGATAGTCACTAATCATCTAAATAAATAGTGATATCAAGAGGAAATATAATTTGTAATATTTCACTATGCCACTCAAAGGAGATTTTATCTATCCATGTAACAAAAAATATTGGTTCCAAATTAAATATTTCCTCCATATTTACCTTGTAGCTCTAATACTTAAGTGACTTGTCTTTGATAATTAGAGTAGATCTTTGTTAAATTTAATATCTGCACAAAATCAAAGACTGTAAAATAAAGTTTTAAATCATTGATTCCTCGTCATTACCCTAACCATCATCTTTGAACACTCTTCACTAAAAGAAAGGAGGGAATCCAGAATATTGTTTAACAGTAATCCACACATTAGTCACCATTTTTTTTCCAGGAGATGAACAGTATCATGAGACCTGGTTTAGCCCAAGATCTTACTGCAAAAATTCTCATGGAATATTAAGTGAAACAATGTTTGTTACCATTTCCTACCTTATAAATGTTTGCCTTATGCGCAATCCCTCATCTGGCTGGCACATTGGATAAGCCCAGCTTCATTAACAATCAGCAAGAATCTGTTTTACTTTTGGTAATTCTTTTGCCCATAACCAAAAGGAGAGGAGTGCCCTATAGAGGGGAGTTAAGGGGATTGGTGAATATTTTCTGAAAGTTAAGTCAAAGGGGCCTTGAAACCTGAGGAAATGCAAATGCCTAGGGACAGGTGAAGACTTAGCTCTTTGCTTGCCCTGAGACTGGCTGCTTTCCAAACAGCTCCTTTGTGACCTTAAGATACAGAAAGGATTATCCTTCAATGCCATGCTCTGAGGCCACGGAGACAAAATCCTCAACAACACAGTCTGTTTCAAAATGGTTTTAGTCTATATTTGTTTCTAATGTCAATAACTGTTTATTGTTTTGTTATCGGTCCATAGACCAAAAGAGTATTTATTTAGTTAATCCCCATTATAATGGACCCATTTCTGGTATCCTTGGGGATAAGAAAGATTCTTCCAATCCTTAAAACCCAAGGGTCTTCAAAGTCAAATGATAGCTTCCTTCTTCAATGGATCTCATCAATGTGGACATTCATTATTTCATAGAATCTTTGATCTCCTGAAAGGGGCAAATCTGAAAATCATACAGACCAACGCCTTCAATTTGCAGAGAAGGAAAAATGAGGACGAGTGAGGGAAGAAACTCCAAGGTCACCCCTAGGATCACCCATAGATCTAGAGCTGGACTCTCCAAAATCATCTCACACAGCTGCCTTATTTTGCAGAAGAGGAAACTGAGGTCCAAGGTAGTTCTATGACTGATCCAAGATCCTAGAATTAATAAACATCAGAAATAAGATTTAAACTTAGATCCTCTGACTCCAGAGCCAAGACTTCATCCATTGGTAGATGTTTAAAGCAATCTACGCATGATTATTCTGTGTAATTCTTATCCATTGCTTTTTCCCCCATTAATCTTACAAAGTTCATTCAACACATTCCAAGGTGTTTCTCTAGATCTTTTAATTTTTTACATTTTGGGGGTATCACTGAAATGATTGAACTGTTACTGATTCTAAAAAACAGTCTTCATTGATTATATTTCTAAAAAATGCTTTTTCCTCTTCACTGGTAAACTCTATTGCAAACCACCAAGCAAGGAAAGGGATTGCAACATTTGTGATAACCAGGCCCAGTTTTTAGGATGGCTTAATTACTCGATTCAGTGTTTAACATTTTTGGTCCAAGCCCTTCACCAAAGACATCCTCCAGTGCTTAATCTTAGTAAGTCAGTAACCTTAGATTTCCAAAAGGACCAGGCCAACAAAGCATGTTATTATCATTATTATTATTCAGTCATTTCATTTTTGTTCAACTCTACATGACTAAATTTAGAGTTTTCTTGCCAAGATAACAGAGTACTTTGTCTTTTCCTTCTCTAATTCATTTTAGAGATGAGAAAACTGAGACAACCAAGAGTAGGTGAATTGCCCAGGGTCACACAGTAAGTGTCTAAGGCTGGATTTGGGATCATGAAGATGAGTCTTCCTAATTCTGAGATCAGTGCTCTATCTACTGAATACCCAACTGCCTCCAAAGAACGGCCTCCTGGAATGGAAAGTCTTCAAGATTATGTGGGTGACAATGTGTGTACCTTTTGATCCAGCAATACCACTCCTGGGCCTATACCCTGAAGAGATGATGAAAAAGGGTAAAAACATCACTTGTGCAAAAATATTCATAGCAACCCTGTTTGATGTGGCAAAGAATTGGAAATTAAGTAAATGTCCTTCAATTGGGGAATGGCTTAGGAAACTATGTCATGTCATATGTATGTCATGGAACACTATTGTTCTATTAGAAACCAGGAGGGATGGGAATTCAGGGAAACCTGGAAGGATTTACATGAACTGATGCTGAGTGAGATGAGCAGAACCAGAAAAACATTGTACACCCTAACAGCAACATGGGGGTGATGATCAACCTTGATGGACTTGCTCATTCCATCAGTGCAATAATCAGGGACAATTTAGGACTGTCTGCAATGGAGAATACCATCTGTATCCAGAGAAAAAACTGTGGAGTTTGAACAAAGACTAGGGACTATTACCTTTAATTTAGAAAAAACCTGATATCTTATTGTGTGATCTTGATATCTCTTTTACTTTGTGTTTCTTCCTTAAGGATATGATTGCTCTCTCATCACATTCAATTTGGATCATTGTATGCAATGGAAACCATGTAACTGGCAAATTGCCTTCTATAGGGGGTGGGGAGAGGGAAGTAAGATTAGAGGGAAAATTGTAAAACTCAAAATAAATAAAGTTTTTTAAAAGCAAAGAGTATATGGGTGTCTATCTAACTGACCTAAACGTAGAGACATCACCAAAAATTTGGCCATTATCTGGGTATTTTTAACAAAAATAGTGTCTCAGGAAGCTCACTAAATGATGAGTGAAGAGTATATGATAGGAATAGTATAACTAATAAAATCATAGCTCCTTGAAATGTTGAAGTAAAAAATATGCAAAATTTAGGATCAGTCTAGCAAAGAAATTGACATATAAATAGATTTCTATATAGCTTTAAGTTCTTATATAATTTAAAGTAATATATGCTACATGCATAAAAGAAGGTTTAACAGAGTTCTGAGTAAGTCCCAAGGGGGAAAGTCAGTAGTATTAAAAAAAATAATTAAAAATATTTTTTTCAAAAGAATAATTAAGATTTGAACACGTAAGGAGGAAGAGAAAGGGCATTATAGACAGAGGGAAGATAAGGAGATAGAAAATTATGGAATACATGTAGCTGACAAGTTGTCATTTCAGAGAAGGCAGAAAGAATAAACATTTATACATGGAGCTAAGCATTATACAAATAAAAATAATAGTTTACATTTATAAAATGTCTATTATTTGCCATGCACATAATTATGATCTCATTTGATCCTTACAATTCTAGGAATAGGTATTATTATTATTGCTATTATTACTGCCATTTTACATTTGAATAAATGAGGCAACTAGAAGGTAAGTGAATCACCTAGAGTTACATAGCTAGGAAGTGACTTTGGTCACATTTTAACTTAGTATCCCTGACTCCAAACCCAGAACTCTATATGTTTCACTGTTCCAGCAGGAGTATAGAGAAAATCAAGAGTTTTATCATATTATGATATTCTTTGAATACCAAACAATAAATGGGAAATTTATGTGATAATAGGAAGCTACTAAAGATTTTTTTTAACAGTGACATGATAAAACAGATTTATAAGAAAATTAGTCTGGAAGAAATGTAAAGAACATATTAGAGTGACATGGGAGCAGAAGGAAGATATTTTTCAGAGGTCAAGAGGAAAGGTGGTTTGAGATTTTTGTACCTAGAAAAATACTATATATATATACTATATATACTATAAAAATATTTATATACTATTTATTTATTTAATATGTATATACTATTAAAAATATTTATTGAATTGAATTGAGTTGAAAAGGTAATTACATTCAAATGATGAAATAAAATAAAATTTATTATAAACTTTGTCAAGAGTGTTACAATTCAGAATAAATGGGGGAAAGGGAACGGAATAGAGTAAAATACACTTGGGAATTGTAACTGTGGGGGCAGCTAGGTGGCACAGTGGATAGAGCACCAGCCCTGGTGTCAGGAGTACCTGAGTTCAAATCCAGCCTCAGACACTGAATAATTACCTAGCTGTGTGGCCTTGGGCAAGCCATTTAACCCCATTGCCTTGCAAAAACCTATTTAAAAAAAAGGAAGGAATTGTAAGTGTGAAAAAAAAATTTTGAAGCAAGCTTCTCTGATAAAGGTCTCATTTCTCAAACATAGAGATTTGAGTCAAATTTATAAAAATAAGTGCCATTATCCTATTGATAATTAAAAATATGAACAGTTTTTAGATGAAATCATCAATCTCTGTAGCTATATTTTAAAAAACTGTTCTAACTCACTATAGATTAAAGAAATGCAAATTAGAAAGGCAATGGTATGAATTTATAACTATTAGATTGACTAATAGAACAGAAAAGGAAAATGGGACATTAATGCATTGCTGGTGGAGTTGTGATCTGATTCAACCACTTTGTAGTAATTTGGAAGTACCCTCAAAGAACTGTAAAATTATGCATACCCTTTGATCTAGCAATGCCACTACTTGGTCTGTTTTCCAAAAGAGATGAAAAACAAAAAGGAAAAAGGACCTATATGATTTATAGCAGCTCTTTTCTGGTGGCAAGGAAGTGGAAACTAATGGCTGAACAAATTATGATTTATGATTTTGATGGAATGCTATTCTGCTAAGAAATGATGAAGAGCAGAAATCTGGAAAGATTTACATGAGCTGATACAAAGGGAAATGTACTGTGTACAAAGTAACAGCACTATTGTAGGATGATCAGCTGTGAATGATGTAACTTTTCTCAGCAGTTCTGTAACCCAAATCAACTTTGAAGGATTTTGATAAACAATGTTATCCATTCCCAGAGAAATAGTTGATGGTAGATGACTACAGAATAAAATACATATTTTTTTATTTTCTTTTTCTTGAGTTTCTTTTGGGGGTAGGTGTCTTTGTTTTCTTTCATAACACTACTATTATGGAAATGTTTTAGACAGTTGCATATTTATAACCTGTATCAAATTGCTTTTTTTTCCTCAATGACAGAGAGTAAAGAGGGAGGGTGAGAATTTGGAACTCAAATTTTTAAAAAATGAATGTTAAAAATTATTTCACATATAACTGCTATAAAATTAAATATTAAAATTTTGAAATAGGAAAAAGAATGTTACTTATTCAACATATTTGTTGATGGTGGCAGAATAGAGTATAAATGATGAGTTCCTCTTCTTTGAAGGTTTTTCAAGTGGAGACTGAATAAGCATTTGTAAGAGATGCCATAGATTCTTGGTTTTGCTTGACTTAGACTAGATGATCACTCTGGTCCACTATAATTCTGAAATTCAGTGATTTTATAATTCTGTAACACATATTGTCACTAGATTATTACAAAGAACTTTGTATTTCTCGAAAAAAATAATTATATGAGGTTTGGATTCATTTACTCCATTTGTTCTGCATGTCTATCTCTATCTAACACATATAATATTCAATCACAAACTGATTTAGATCATGGCAAAAAATTTAGCATCAGAGCTTTCTAAGTCATCTGAGGAAACTGGAGATATCAAATGGACAAGAATGCTGTTTATGAAACAAAAGCAGCCTGAATAACAAAACTTGATCAACATAATGAAGAAACTAATCCAGGATTGGGATGGCGTAGGTGAAAGAAGTGTTATCATTTTCTGAGACGCAATCAGAACCATGAACAGCATTTGTGACAAAGCTGGGAGTAGATAGATGACAAGGGAACCCCAGAATTGAAACTTTATTTCTTAGTTTTTGTGATATATTTTATATCCTTTCATTGCTCAAAATGTTCCTACACTTTCAAGAGATTCATCCCACAATAATATTTCACTACATCCAGGTACCACAATTTGTCTAATCATTTTCTAATCAATAGATATCTGAGTTTTTTTCACTTTTTAACCTTGAAAAATTCTACTATTAATAGTTTGACATACAATACCTTTGTTTTCCTTGGGCTATATGCTTAGAAGTGAGATTCAAAAGATATGGACAGTTTAGTCAATTCTTTAGCAAAATCATTTTCCAAAGTGGATAAACTAATTCACAACTCCACAACAGTATGTTATCATCTTTCCATAGCCCCTTCTGTCATTTTTGGTGGAGCTATTTTTCATATCAACTACAGCAATGTTCAAGTTCAAGTTATTGGGGGAAATTTAAGGAGAAGAAAGGAAAGTTACTAATGACCCTAAAATCTGTAGCTGACAAGGTGATGGAATCATTCAAATCCTGCATCCAATGTTTTACTGAGTAGCTTGAATAAGTCAGTCTTTCTGAGCTAATTTTCCTGTGTCTAAAATGAGGGTGATAATATATGTCCTACCTCCCCCCCCAGAAGATTGCTGTTACTGTAAAATATAATGAGTTTTTCACATCTTTTAGAAATTACATTTATTTCATTAAATATTTCCCAATTATGATGTAGAAAAATTTAGTAATCATTTTTAAAGCTTTTAATTCCAAATTCCTTTTTCCTCTCCTTCCATCATCTTTGAGAAGGCAGCAAATTGATAACACTCATACATCTGAAGTCATGTAAATTATATTTTTATATTAGTCATGTTGCAAAAGAAAACACAAAAGGGAACAATAAAGATAAGGAAAAGTTTGAAAAGTTTGTTTTAATCTGCATTCAGAGTTCTTTAGTTTTCTCTCTGAAGAAAACTGGGTCCTTTGGTTCTTGATCATTGTCTTGTTCGGAGTAGCTAAGTCTTTCACAATTGATCATCCTTAATGATATTTTTGTTACTGGATATAATGCTTTCCTGACTCTCTTTACTTCATATAATTCTTCCCAGGTTTTCCTGAAACCATCCACTCATCATTTCTTATAGCACAGTGGTATACCATTACAATAATACAATACAATTTGCTTAGTCATTCCCCAATTGATTTCAATCTCAATTTCCTTTTCTTTCCTTATAATTTGCAATTCTTTGCCACTACAAAAAAGAGATGATTAAATATTTTTGTACCTTTTCCCTTCTTTGGGGGATATAGACCTACTAGTACTATTGCAAGGTCAAAAGATGAATAGTTTCATGACCCTTTGGTCATAATTCAATATTGCTCTCCAAAATGGTTAGATCAGCTCACAACACTACCCACACTGCATTTGTGTCCCATTTTTCCCCACATCTCCTCCAGTATTTGTCATTTTCCTATTCTGTCATGTTAGCCAATCTGAGAGGTATGAAGAGCAATCTCAGAATGCTTTTAAATTATTTTTCTTTAATCATTAGTGATTGAGAACATTTTTTTCATGTGACTAATGATAACTTTGATTCTTTTCTTCTAAAAATACCTATTTAGGGGCAGCTAGGTGGTACAGTGGATAGAGCACCAGCCCTGGAGTCAGGAGTACCTGAGTTTAAATCAGGATTCAGACACTTAATAATTACCTAGCTGTGTGGCTTCGGGCAAGCCACTTAACCCCATTGCCTTGCAAAATCTAAAAATAAATGAATGAATGAATGAATGAATAAATAAATAAAAAGAAGAAAAATACCTATTAATATCCTTTGACCATTCATCAACTGGGGATGGCTCATATTTTTTTACAACTTTGGTTTTCTATTCCATTTATTTTAGACAAATAAGGCCTTTATCAGAGAAACTTGCTGTAAAAAATTCTTATATTTTCCTTTTTTCCTTCTAATTTTGACTGTATTTGTTTTGTTTGTGCAAAAGCTTTTTAATTCATGTAATCAAAATTAACTGCTTTACATTCCCATAATCCTCTCTGTCTCTTGCTTGATCATAAACTCTTCACTTTCCATGGATCTGACAGGTACAGTTTTCCATTTATGAAATCATTCTTTATATCTAAATATTTTGTCCCTTTGATCTTTTCTTGGTATTCAGTATGAGATGTTTCTGCTGAATTGCTTTCCAGTTTGCCCAGCAATTTTTGTCAACTTTTATATTCTTACTCCAAAAGCTTAGATTTTTGAGTTTAACAGGCACTAGATTTCTATAGTCATTTACTATTGTATATTGTGTCCTAATCCGCCGCTCTGTTTCTTAATCAGTACCAGAGAGTTTTAATGATTACCGCCTTGCACGACAGTTTGACATCTGGAAGTGTGAGCTTGCCTTCCTTAGCTTTTTCATTGTTTCCCTTGATATTTGTGACCTTTTGGTCTTCTAAACGAATATTGCTATTGTTTTTCTAGCGCTATAAATTTATTATTTGGTAGCTTGACATGGTAATGAACAAGTGAAATCAGCTTAGGTAAAATTGTCATTTTTCTTATACCGATAGCCTAGTCACAAACAGTTAATAATTCTCAGTTGTTTAGAATTATCTTTATTTGTGTGGAAACTTTTGCAATTGTGTTCATATAATCCCTGGATTTGTCTTGGCAGATAGACTCCCACATATTTTACATTGTTTGCAGTTATTTTAAATGGAATTCCTCTTTCAGCCTCTTGCTGCTTAGTTTTTTGGTGACATACAGAAAAGCTGAAGATTTATATGGGCTTATTTTATATCCTGCAACTTTACTAAGTTGTTCATCATTTCAACTAATGTTTTTTTAGTTGATTCTCTAGGGTTCTCTAAGTATACTACAATGTCATCGGCAAAGAATGATAGCTTGGTTTCTCCATTATCTATTTTTATTCTTTCAGTTTCTTTCTCTTTTTTTTTGCCTTACTGTCGTAGCTAGCCTTTCTAATACAATATTGATTAATAGTGATGATAAAGAGCATCCTTGTATTACTCTTCATCCTATTGGGAAGGCTTCAAGTTTATCCCTCCTATACATGATGCATCTTAACACTATTAGATACTACTTATCATTTTAAGAAAGGCTCTATTGATTTCCATGCTTTCAAACATTTTTTAGTAAGAATGGATCTTGTAATTTGTCAGAGGCTTTTTCTGTATCTATTGAGATAATGATATAATTTTTCTTGTTCTTATTATTTATATGGTCAAGTATGGCCAATAGCTTCTCTAATATTGAACCAGTCCTGCATTCCTGGTATGAATCTCACATGTACATAATAGGATCTTTGTGCTTTATGTTACTGTAATATCCTTACTAGTATTTTATTTAACCTTTTTACATTGTTATTCATTAAGAAAATTGGACTGTAGTTTTCTTTCTCTCTTTTTTGCTCTCCCTGATTTAGGTATCAAAACCATACTTGTGTCATAAAAGGAATTTGTTAAGACTTCTTATTTACCTTGCTTCTTTTTTTTCCAAATGGTTTATATAATATGGGATTAAATGTACCTTAAATGTTTGGTAGGATTTCCTTGTAAATCTATCTGAACCTGGGATTTTTTTTCTTGGGGGATTCATCGATGGTTTGTTCAAATTAGTCTTCCAGAAGAGAATTATTTAAGTATTCTATTTTTTCTTCTGCTAATCTGGGCAGTTTATACATTTATCCATTTCACTTAGATAGTCAGTTTTACTGGGTCTGTGAATTTTATTTTTAATATTTTGATAGCTAAATTTTAATATAATCGGTTTTCTTTGTAATCTTATATATTTTATTTTATTCATTTAAATACATTATTCAGAGAAATGGTCCCAAGATTTCACCAGACCCACAATGTGTCCTAAAAAAGTTTGGACCCCCTGTTCTAACCTAGTTAGAAAAATCTCATTACTCTAGTCCCACATCTTTCTTTTTAATAAGACATGTGTGGCCAGCAAGATTATTTTGCCTTTTTACTCTGCATTTTATATTAATGAGACTCTTCTCCAAGAAGTTGGTAGATAGTTTTAGTACAGTTCAAATTGGTTGGAATGCTTTGAGGTTTTTTTAATCTTCCTAAGTCTTTTACTATTCTTATCACATTTTTACTTATATTATTGTAATTTCCCATGAATCCATTTTAAGTCATTTTTATAATGAATTAAAATAATTGGAAATGCTTTCCCATTGATAATTTAATTCTTTTTTTTTTGCTTAAGTATGAATGAGGATGAAGAAAAATATAAAAACTTTAGGATATATACTATCAATACTCACAGACACATAGACACACACATGCAGAGTAGTCTTTTAACCCTTCAAAGTTCTTTTGGTCCCTAGATTTTTTGTTTTTTTAATTTTCTCAGAACATCATGTTGAATAAAATGATCAAATGACCTGACATCATGAACTGATAAGTATGTAAAAGGAATTATGCTGGTAAATTTTTCAGAGATATAATTTCTAATAGAACTAGCTATTGAAACAGGTATTTTATGATATATATTAGGTCAGTGTAAGTCATCATCAGGAAGTTCAATACCTAAGGCAAATCACATATCACACTCCTTTTCCAAACAAATCACCATCACTACCCCAAAACCTGAGAATATGTTTACATGGAAGAAATCAGGTTAAAAATGGTAGTGTAGAAAGAGATTATCGAATCATAGATCAAAAAAACAATTCATTTTTTAAATAGTATAACTGAGCTCCAAAGAAGTTAAATGGGTAGACATGGGTAGATGTGTGGATGCTGAATTTCTCCATCTGAAAGTTTCCTTTTGCTTATTTTTCATTTTTGCATAGATCTTCCTTTTACCCTTACTTCTTTTTGGTTACATCACATTTATTTGTATATATATATATATATACATATATATATATATATATGTATATATATATATATGTAATTTGTATCCCTGTTATTAAATCATGCCTTTATGTCTCTGTATAAGTTTTATTTATCTGTCATGCTATTACCTCTATTTTCATACCTACTATTAGATTGTGAGATTCTCACAAGTAGATTTGGTTGACTTCCTACCCAGTATCCCTGTCTAACTTAGCGATATGTATCCAAAAGATGCGTAATACACTTTTATAGAATTGAATTAAAAGAATCTCACCTATCTATTCTACCTTGGTGTTAGAGAATATTGAAAAGGCAGAGTTAATTATGTGGAATATGAGTCTTTTTTTCCCTTAAAGTACCAGCTAATAGAGTTTTCTCTTCTTCCACTGGCTGCATCTTTATGTTTCTCCTTAACTTTCAACAATGTTAGGTCTTCAAAACAAAGAGCCCAAGGCAATCAAATCAAATTGTTCTTTTCCCAAGGGTTGGCAGTTTAGCAATGTATCTGAACTCTTTCACTACTAGTCTAACCTTGACTGTTTCTCTAATTATACCTTTTTTGCCTACCATACCTGTGATTTCATTGCGATAAGGGACTCGTACCAATGTAAGTCAAGAAAGGTAACTGCTGATCATAGTTATTTGGACACTAGGAAGTTACATGGCTTACCAAGAAGAATACAGTAGAGGCAGGATTTGAACCCATTTTTTGAGATCCCAAGACCCTAGGACCTCCTACCTTGTTTCCAACAAAAAAGCACCTGCCTAAGGATTACAGAGCTAGAGCCATAACTAGGGTGGGGTGACCAGGCCTTTGCTGTGAAGAGGGGCATAAAAGATATTTATACTTTCAGTAAAATAGAAATAACTGGCCTCAACCCCTAGTTAGCAGCAATCACTAATTAAAAAAGAAAGCTGCCCCAGGGATATACATTCCTGTAGTATCAGCATGCCCTTATAAGTTATCCTTCTTCTCTGAATTTGTCACAAACATGGTTTTGAGAGCATGTATTGTCCTGTAGAGACAGATACATTTTGTATACGTATTGCAGTACTTTCCCCAAATATGAAAAAACTTCATTTCAGTTCTGTCTAGAATGATTATGACCTTCCATCCAAACCCTCTAGGTTTCTAATCTGACCATCAGAATCAAAGATATCTCTCTAGCTACAGAATTTAAAAACAAAGGACTTCAAACTTTGATTCTGATGACATTTGAATGTGAAAGAAGGCACTCCACTATAAGCAACTTGAAGATTTACAATATACTTTTATATAATATAATATACTTTTCATATATTTTAATATAAATATATTTTAATATTATTATATACTTTTTATAAGTATTGGCCCCAAAATAATTTGCTGGAAAGAAAATACCAGTGGCAGGAAAACCCTCTTTATGGCCCCCGTATCAGCTCATTTTCCCAGCCCTGAATTTGAGGTACACAGGCCTTTGTGACTTCCATTCTGTTTAAATGAATTGAGTCAATTGGAGCAGAGCCAAGAAAGTGTCTTTTCTTTCATTCACATTATCTCCCACTGCCCTCTCCCCTCCGATATGTATCTCATGTAACAGAAATGTACACTTGAACCCTCTACTTGGCCAAAACACAAAAGAGAATGAGTGAAAGGAGAAAGCTTCCCTTGTTAAATGCTTACTACAAAATCCTCAGATTTTGAATCTCCTACTTCTTTTCAGTATTTAACATGTGGTTTATTTTTCTCTGCCTTGTTTGATATAAACCTGTTTGTTTTTGTTGCTGTTGCATCCTTCCTCTTATAGATGTTCTACATGAAAAGTTGGGTAAATTCCATTTTTAATTTCAGCTCTGGAAAAAACCCACTAGCAAAGAATATAGGAATGATGAAAAGTTTCATGTCATTTCATAATTTTATGTGTAAATAAAGTCAGAATTTAACAATTGGGAAATTCCATCTCCTTGTTCAACACTAGAGGTGTTAAGCATGAAAGGTTTTAGTTGCTTTGAACATTTTCAAAAACTATTTTAGCTTTTTCTTCTTTGACTCAAGCCATAAGTGATTTAATCTTCCTTGAACTATTTATATGTGAAAACATCTCCTGAGAAATCTTCAAGTTTTATTCTACTGTGATTTCTTCAATAAAAAAGAGCTTTAGAAGATAAGTGAACCTCTCACTAGTACCTTCTGCAAATATATAAATAAGCATCAACTCAATTTAATAGCTACTCTCCCCAAGAACCAAGTCAAGATGACATGGTGTCTAATCCTACCTCCAGAACTTGAGAAGTAGGAGACATTAAGGAAGCCACTCAAAAGTGTCTGTGCCTCAGAAATTTCCCTACAAGTTTTCTATTAAGTTATTGATGAGTTCTCACACTGAGAATCCCCCAGGCAGAGGAAAACACAGATCTTTCATTTATTTTCTAAAATTCCAGAAGATGATATTATTAGAGCTGGGAAAAAACTTAGATTTTTTTTTAAGTCCAAACCTCTCATTTTTGTGAAAGCCCAGAAAGGTTTATTGATTTGCCCTAAAACATACAATAAGTAGAAGAGCTGGTATTTGAATGAATCGCCTACTATAATTCCAGTCCTCATGCTACTAGAATTATTAATGCTTAATATGAGCATTATAACAACTTTTCGTGCTAGTTTCTGAGCATTTGCTATTCATATATAATTTACAGAGAAAACTATGCTAATATTTGGTCTTTGAACTGTTTCTATATTAGTAACTAAAGAGCAATTTGTCAATTTAGCCAAATGAAATAAATTGGCGGAATGTATAGGAAACAGAAACTTTTAATAGACTATAAAATAAGCTAAATATTTCACAGATGCAAAGCCCTAATCTTGGAATGGGAAGACTTTGGGTTAAGGTACAATTCTGCTATTCTTTGGGTAAATCACATAACATCCATGACCTTCAGTTTCATTGAACAATTCTCATGTTCCATTCTAGGCAATGGGGATCAGACAGACATAATAATCTTTCCTATTTGTACTATCTATTTAAATCTACAATTCTAATTAAAAAGGCAATGTGATGTGGTAAAAAGAGGAATGGACTCAGATTCAGCAGGGTTACATTCAAATCAAAGCTCTGCTCCTAAATAGTCAAGGGGCCTTATAAAAGTAATTTAATTTTCCAGGGCTTCTTGTCCCACTCTTATTTAATATTCTAAGATGCACCCGCAAAAAAAAAAGATACAGATTGATAAAGCATCTGTTGAATGCTTACAGTGTCACAGGCACTGTGCTAAGTGATGGACATATAATTAAAATATAAATATAAGTAAATACAAATAATAAAGACAATTCTTATCCTAAAGACATATTCTAATGAGAGAAGATAAAAAAGAGCAGAGAAGAGTAGAGTGAGGGGAAAGATACCCAGAGGCAAAATGATAAAACCCACGGAGTACCAAATGGAGACAAAGAGAGAAGTGAGAATTGCTGGCCTTGGTACTTTCTCAAGTGGAAGTTCCAGAGTGGAACTCACCAATAAGAGCAAGGGGCTGCAAGGACTGACACATTTAGAAAAGTGAAAAGGCTCCTGGGGAACATAAGATTAATTTCAGAGAGTTAAGTATAGAGCTGGGAAAGAAGTGAGAATGATTGGTTTAGATACCAAATGGAGATTCCAAGGAAGAATTCACTGATCAGAGAAGAAAGTCCTAAGGATAGAGTATCTGTAAAGTAATACATAAGTGCAAATATATAGTTTGGTAAAATAATAGTCTAATAAAACACTTTTAAAGTATTTTGCATGCAATTTGGAATAACGCCCAAAGGGCAACAAAAATGTGCATCCCCTTTGATCCAGCAATACCACTACTGAGTCTATACCCTGAAGAGATGACAAAAAAGGGTAAAAAGATCACTTGTACAAAAATATTCATAGCAGCCCTGTTTGTGTTGGCAAAGAATTGGAAATTAATTGAATGTCCTTCAACTGGGGAATGACTTAACAAACTGCAGTATATGTATGTATGCCATGGAACACTATTGTGCTATTAGAAACCAAGAGGGATGGGAATTCAGAGAAGCTTGGAAGGATTGGCATGAACTGATGCTGAGTGAGATGAGCAGAACCAGAAGAACAATGCACACCCTAACAGCAACATGGGGGCGATGATCAACCTTGATGGACTTGCTCATTCCATCAGTGCAACAATCAGGCACAATTTGGGGCTGTCTGCAATGGAGAATACCATCTGTATCCAGAGAAAGAACTGTGGAGTTTGAACAAAGTCCAAAGTTTATTACCCCTAATAAAAAAAAAAACATTATCTTATTATGTAATTTTGCTATCTCTTATACTTTATTTTTTCCTTGAGGATATGATTTCTCTCTCATCACATTCAATTTTGATCAATGTATACCATGGAAACAATGTAAAGACTGACAAATTGCCTTCTGTGGGGGGTGGGAGGGAGGGAAGCAAGATTAGGGGGGGAAATTGTAAAATTCAAATTAAATAAAATCATTCTTTTAAAAAAAACAGTATTTTGCATGCACTGATAAAGAGAATCAGGACCTCAATTATTCCAACTTAACACAATTTCAGTACTTTCCATAAAAACAAAGGTATGGCAGAAAGTTTCCAAAAGGAAAAAAATATAAACTATCAAAAATCACATGAAAAAATACTTCAAATCAATCATCAAAAGAATACAAATTATAATCATTCTGAACTACCACCTTGTACACATTAAGTTGGCAAAATTAATTAATAGAAAAGAATTTATTAAATGTTTGTTATTTGTCAAGCACTGTATGACATGCTGAAGATTCAAAGAAAAGCAAAGACAAAGATGATAAAGATGAAAATTATCAATCCTGAAGAATAATAATATATTTTAGTGATGATACTTTCAATCTAAGCATTCTGGAAAATTAATTTAAATTGGGTTAAAAGAAGTCACCAAACTGTTCATACTCTTTAACCCAATGATCTCCCATTGGCTATATTCAATAATTAAGTCAATCATCTATAAGACACTTATCATATATACTTAAACTCATTATGTTTAAAATAAGCTTCATTATCTTTTCCCCTAAATCCTCTCCTCTCCTGCAATTCCTATTATTGGAGAGAGTAGCCTAATCCTCCCAATTCTTCAGACTCCCAACCTGATTAATCCTAAACTCATCACTCTCTCTCACTACTCATATGCCAAGGGCTGTTGATCCACCTTTGCAATATCTCTCAAATATGCTTTCTTCTCCCCTCGGGCAATGCCACCACTCACACCCAGTGCAAGGTCCACCAACCTCCGGTCTCTTCCCTACTCTAATCCATCTTTCATTCAACCTCTAAAATCATTTTCCTAAAATGCAGGTTTACTCAGTAAACTATAGTGGTTTTCTATTGTCTACTGGAACAAATATAAAATGTTCTGTTTGACACTCAAAACCCTTAATAATCTAACCCCCTCCTATCTGCCCAGTCTTCTTACACCTTATTTCCTAATATCCAGTGACACTGGTCTCCTGACTTTTTCATAAATAAGACCCTCCATCTTTTGACTGTGGATATTTTCTCTGTCCTCCAGATCTGAAATGCTGTCCTTCCTCCATTTAGACAACTGACCTTTTTGACTTCCTTTAGGTTCCAGCTAAAATCCTACCTTCTAAAGGAAGCCTTTCCCAATTCCTCTTACTTCCAGTGCCATCCTTCTGTTAATTATTTACTGTTTATCCCATTTATTATAACTTGCTTTACTTAAATTTATTGACATGCTGTCTCTCCATGAGACTTCTTTGGAGTTTTGTTGAGTTTTTTATTTTATTTTTAATTTATGAAATAAAACAAGCATTTCTATAACATAGTACAATATAAATGACATTTTTATTCCTCTAGTCCTTCAGGATCCAGAATCTTACCTGGCTTCGCCATCCACTCAGCCACTGGATCTTTGGGGTTTCTGGGCCTTTCCCCATTTTACCTGTAACTGAATTAATTATAACATGTGAGCTTCCTAAGAGCAAGGATTGTCTGAATCCCTCTCTATCATTTTTCTACTTATTTTCTTAGAATTTAGCACTAGGCTTAGTACATGATAAGTGCTTAATCAACAATTTCCCACCCATTCATACGAATCAGAAATACAGAAATGGGATGGCTAGGTGCCACAGTGGATAGAGCACCAGCCCTGGAGTCATGAGGACCCGAGTTCAAATCCAGCCTCAGACATGTAATAATTACCCAGCTGTGTGGCCTTGGGCAAGCCACTTAACCCCATTGCCTTGCAGAAAGAAAGAAAGAAAGAAAGAAAGAAAGAAAGAAAGAAAGAAAGAAAGAAAGAAAGAAAGAAAGAAAGAAAGAAAGGAAGGAAGGAAGAAAGAAAGGAAGGAAGGAAGAAAGAAAGAAAGAAAGAAAGAAAGAAAGAAAGAAAGAAAGAAAGAAAGAAAGAAAGAAAGAAAGAAAGAAAGAAAGAATCTCAGGATTTAATAAGTAAATTTTCTAGAAATTAGAGGTTTCCAAAAGTGGAATCAGCTACCTTGGAAGTTAATGTGTTCCTCCCTAGTAGCAGTTTTCAAGGAAATGTTGAATAGCCACTAATCAATTATTTGTTACTGAATACTCTTTTGGGAAAATGGATTAGAGAGGTGTGACTGCTAATGTCTCTACCAATTCTGAAATTATGATTCTATGGTCAGTCACTCAACAAACATTTAGTAATCATTTAATGGAAACAAAGATGGGGAAGGTGGAATGAACTAGACTGAGCATTCCCAAAGGAAGTCCATGATCCATGAAGGAGGCAAAATTATTTGAGACGTTCACAAGTTATTTGAGAGAGAAAAAAAATCCAAAGGTGCGAGAAATATCTTAGTTTTTATTATTACCAAAAAAAAAAAAAATATCCCTCAGAAAAGAGAATAACAATGACTTCTGAACAAAATACTTCCTTTTGGGGAATAATCAGCCGATACATCAAGAATATCCTGGCTAAATATTTGAGAAGGGAAGAGAAAGATGTTCACTTCCACAAACACATTTTGCCTCTACATCACAATTGACTGAAAAATATAAAGGATATAAGCTCTCCCTATGTTTATTGATTATTTTTAAAAGAACATTTCATTTGATGACTCAAGTATGAAAAGCCACTTCAAATCCTTCCTCTAACAAAGTGTTCTCTGTATATATGTCAAAATTCTAAACACTACCCTGAAAGTTATAGCAGCAGTTATATAAATCCTGATGCTGGTTAATACAAAATAAAGGAGAACAGAGTGGAGCGTAGGCTTACCAACAGTGTTTGCCATTGTCACAGTCAATCTTCACTGCAAAGATAAAATAAAAAAATTCCCGTCTGGTGGGTTCCTTTGAAAGCTTCTATTTTCAGATCACATTGCATTGTTGCAATCGTATTTTGGAATATTATAGAAGCTCCTAAATGAAATAGAGAATTAAATCAAAGAATATTGCCTAACTGTTGCTATAGCTTGTCCTTCATTTTCAAAGAGGACCAGTTACATCAGGGGATGTTTTCTTGTCTGATGTACAAACTGGATTTCAGTGAGATAGAGTTGGACAAAATTGTCAGCTTCATTCTCTCTTCCAGGTGTCAAAAGCCAGAATGACTGGCAATGATCCAGAATGTACTAGATGATCTTGGTGTCTTCCATGTCTGACCAAGTTTGAATGCTCCAAAGCACCTACTTCACCTTCATGGTCTTTCGAACAAATTGTTCTCATCCATCCATTCTCCCTGGAAAGTCTTCACAGGCTTGGAGAAAAGACCCTTCCCTCACCTCACTGAGTGGTTTCTTTCCTATCACTTACATTCAACTTGGTTTAGTCTGTCTGCCAACATGGTTTACAAGAAATAGCTGATGTACATGTGACAGCTTCTTGGAGTCATAGGTGAGAGCTGGTGACAGGTGGGCACCAAAGTTGGGTGGGCAGCTCTGGAAAGGGCCTGACAATCCCTCTTACCAACAGTACCAGTCCTCCTTGAATACCCCTGATATCGTAACTATCTAAAAAGTGGGTAAAGAATATTTATTTTCCAGATATTGTCGGATGGACAAAACATAGAGCTGGTCCATCACTATTGACAGATTTAGTCTCTGTATCATCTGCACTTAAGCTTGTCCCTTACTACTCATTTGAATTGTTGAGATTCCTCACTGCTCCAAGATGGAGTCAGTTGTATTGTTCCTTTTCAAGTCATTGGACTGATTTTCCTTATGGATCAATTCCCCACTTCAGTCACTCTTCAGACAAGGGATATCACCCCTGTATATGGTGTGACTTCTGCTTAGAAATGAAGGATGAACTAGATACATTGAGTAAAAGTGACTTGACTGTATGAGGAATCTAGAAAAAAATGCACCCCCCTTAGACAAAGTTAATGTATACCCCACAAATGGGAGGAAAAGTATTCCAACAAAGAGGAAAGGTGTTAATCTAGTTCACTCCTCCTTCCCCATCTTTCTGTTAAATGATTACTAAATACTTGGTGACTGACCACAGAATCATAATTTCAGAATTGGTAGAGACCTTAGCAGTCACACATGTCTAATCCATTTCCCCAAAAGAGTATTCAGTAATATATGCACTATCTAAATTTGTTCATTTTCCCCCAAAATCATTATGTTCTAATTGGAGAACATTGGGGGAAAGGAGGAAAGAGAGAAGTTTGATATACATTGGTATTATTTCACCTTAGTAAATATCCCTTCCTAAAATCTAACTAAGCTTTAGTGAAAACAACAGATAAACCCTGGAAGGGATAGAGAACATACCAGTGAGGGTTTATGAGGGAAAACATTAGAAAGATATCATCTAAGGGAAACCTCTCGAATCAATCAAGTAATAGATTTTATTAAGCACCTACTCTGTGTTACACTGTACTAAGCACTGGGAATACAAAAACTCAAGGAGCTTCCAATCTAATGTGGCATTTGGGTGAATATCTCCAGATCATACGTATATGTATATTTATATTTATACTTCTTGTAAATAGATGTCTCTTTAAAAAACCCTTCCTTCTCCAAACAGAAGCTTGTCCCTTACTACTCATTTGAATTGTTGAGATTCCTCACTGCTCCAAGATGGAGTCAATTGTGTTATTCCTTTTCAGTCATTGGACTGGTTTTCCTTATGGATCAATTTCCCACTTCAATCACTCTTCAGACGAGGGATATCACCCCTGTTTATGGTATGACTTCTACTTAGAATGTTGGGCTGGCTAGGTGGTGCATTGGACAGAGCACTGGCCCTGGAGTCAGGAGTACCTGAGTTCAAATCCAGTCTCAGACGCTTAATAATTACCTAGCTGTGTGGCCTTGGGCAAGCCACTTAATTCTTTTGCCTTGTAAAAACCTAAAAATAAAAAAAGAATATAAGTCCCTTGAGGGCAGGGTCTTTTTTACATTTGTATCTCTAGTGCTTAGCACTGTACTTGGCCCCTTAATAAATTATTCCCATTCATTCATCCTGAAGTTAAGATCTAAGACTGACCTTATTCTTATGCCTACTTCTTGGTGACTAGCCCAACCTTCCAGACCCTACCATTGCTACATTCATATTGCCTAGTCACTCCAGACCTGGACTGGGGACCTTGAGAAAGTCTGATTGTCTGCTGGCATCTGGCCCACCATGGCATTGGGACGATTTAAATAGTGACAATTCTAATGGCTCAGCTTCTTTCTCCTAATCTTCCATATTTTTTTTCCTAGTCACAGGCATCTTCCTATTTCTTTCATCTTTTCTTCATAATGACTTTAATCTGATCTGTCTTTAAGACTTAAATACTTTGGCAGGCTGCACTTATTTGTCTCACTTTTCCTTCGTTTCCCATGCATTTGATGTTTCTCTGCTCAGTCATTCTCATTTATACCTGTTGTGCCTTACACATCTACTGTGTTTTATTTTTTAACTCCATTGCCTTATTCATTTTTCATTCCTTAGTCTGTCTTTCTTGGTTCTTACAGCCACCTTCTGGGGAGTACTTAATTTCAATTTCTTTTGTTGGGTTTCATTTGCATTTATCAAAAATTAGCTAGCTTTTATATACTGGGTCCATGGAGGAACCTGGCTCTTTTCTGAGACCTTGTCCTGTTTGGGGGGGGATTAGACTGAGAATTAAGGGATTCATACTTTCAGACCCACTGTCACTACTGGCTTTCTTTTCTTCAAGCTGACTGACTTTTATATAGCTGCCAACAGCCATGTTCACACATGCTTAACTTTCCATTTCAATGAAGTTTACAATTCTCTCCTCCACCAGAAGCCAAGACTCCTAGTGAGACTTGTCACCAAGCAAAGAAAAAAATGTAATACTTTTTTAAAAATTCAGATATTTCAGACTTCTTTACTGATCTTCATCCAAATAGCGCCAACTAATTAAAACTGTCCCCCAAGATTCTGTCCGAGACCCTTATGTCTTGTTCCTTTATATTCTCTAACATGGTGATCGCATCAGTTTTCAAGGTTACAACTATCATCTCTAACAAGATCACTCCCAGATCTATATATCTTGCCCTAATCTCTCTTCTGATCTCTAATCCTCTACCACCTCTTGATTTTTATACAATCTCACACTGCATATCCCAAAGGCATCTGAATTGGTAGGACCAAAACAGAATTCATCACCTTTGCCCTTCTTCAAAACTTGTCTGGGACTGTTGAGATCACCACCTTCTTCCCAGCCACCCAGGCTCTCAGCTTCAGTGTCATTCTTGGTTCTTGGCTCACATTCATATCTCAAAATCAATATATTGGCATTCCTACTTTGCATTTCTCTTTTATATCCCCCCACCATTGTCACTCAAAAAGATGCCAGACTGGAACTAGTTCTCAGCTCATTCATGAACAATTATAATATCTTCTGGTTGGTCTACCTGTCTCAAGTCTTTCCACATTCCACACCATTATTCACTCAGCTACCAGTGTTTCTCCCAAGGTTTAGAGTTTCCCATTCACCCTCTAATTCAGTAAACTCCAGTGGCTCCCTAGTGTCTCAGGATCAACTAAGCATTTTCTATCATTTAAAGTCTTTTAAAACCTGACCCCTTTCTGTCTTGCTAATGTTACTTTTTACTCTCCTCTGCATATTCGATGACTTAGGTATGCAGGCTACTTCCTAGTTTTTAATACCATCCTTCTGGTAAGGGTCTTCTTTTTTTCTTTGTTTTCTCACTGGTTCCCCCATGCAGAAATGAGGAACACCCTACTTCCTCATCATGGTCTCCTGGTTTCTTTGATTTTCCTAAAACTCAAATCAAATTCCATCTCCTTCAGGAGGGTTTTCTGGATTTCCCAAGCTTCTAATGACTTTCCTCTAAGATCACTTCCCCAGTTATTATAGATAGATAGATAGATAGATAGATAGATAGATAGATAGATAGATAGATAGATAGATAGATGATAGATGATAGATAGACAGATAGATGATAGAAAGATATCTTGTACAGACTTAGTTATTTTCATGGTATCTTTGTCCTTAGAATATGAGCTTCTTGAGGGCAGGGATCATATTTTTGATTTTCTTTGATTTCCAAGACTTAGCAGAGTTCTTAGCATATAATAAACACTTGATAAAATATTTATTGACTAACTGAAAACATCTAAATAAAGCTGAAAATAAGATTCTAATGAACAATTCTATTGAATTGCTTTTTAAATTGCAACATAGTTTTGCACTTCCCAAATTTGTTGAATTTTCTGTTTAATACTCAAATATCCAATTGGATCTGTCGTCTCCTAGACTAGCAAGTTCCTTTCCTGGAGTCAAGAAGACTGAACTTTGTGGATCCCAATTCTCCTTCTTACCATGTGACTTTGGGTCAGTTTTCTCATCTATAAAGTGAAAGGGTTCATCTTAGTGATCTCCAAGGTGCCATAGCATTCTAAATGTATGATCCTATAGCAAAAATGTGCATAGTCTGCATTAGAAGAACCTCTGCACTGATTAAATCATAAAATATAATATAAATAAATCATAAAAATATAAAATTAGAGCAAGAGGGGTCCTATGAAGTTATTTAGCCAAATCTCTTCATGCTACAGATGAGGAGACTTGGACTCAAGAAGGAATTGTGGAAATAGTATTGAAGTTGGAGTCTTTAAATTCCAACTCTGCTACCTATTTCCTGTATGACCTTGACAACCAATTGACAACATTTATTAAGGATTTGTTATATTCCAAGGAATATGAAAGGCACTTCAGACAAAGGTAAAAATGAAATAATCCCTCCTCTCAGGGAGTTTACATTCTAAGACAGCCTATACATAAATAGGTATCACGTGAAATCTGGGAGTGGGAGAGGGCCCTGGTAGAGTAAGAGTGGGAGTTTAGTAACAGTGTCATTGGTGCTTTGGGGGGAAAAAAGATTCTGGTGACATTATCTGAATTTCACTGGGCTTCAGGGTCCTCATCTGTGAAAATAGACTAGATGACTTCTCAGATCCCTTCCAGCTCAAAACCTACATCCCAGAATGCTAAGTGATTTAGTCAAATCCACACAGGAAATCAGGAGCAGAAATAAACTTAAGGTATTCCAGTAAAATCATTGCACATTTCTACCAAATTATTTGTGCCAGTTAGGCATGAATACTCAGAATGGGAAGAATTTATATATTTTACAATTCAAAAGAAACAATTTTAAAATTACTTCTTGTGGGTGAAAGGTAGGATTCCAAAAACACATTCAGAAGGTGCTCAGGTCCAAAGCTATTTTATAATAAATCAAAACGTTTGTATTTCTAATCTAATATTTTCAGTAAACAGCAATAGATATGATCCACATAAACAAAAGCTTGGAAAGATCTTCAATCATTTTTAAGAATATAAAAGGGTGGGGGCAACCAGGTGGCGCAGTAGATAGAGCACTGAAGTAGGAGGACCTGAATTCAAATCCAGCCTCAGACAATAATTCCCTAGCTGTGTGCCTTTGGGCAAATCACTTAATCCTACTGCCTTGCAAAAACAAACAAACAAAAAAAAAAAAAACCAAGAATATGAAAAGGTCATGAAACTAAAAAGTTTGAGAATCGCCTGTATGGTGCTTAGGGTACTGAGCTTAGAGTCAGAAATTTCTGGTATCCTATCCTACTTCCTTGGGACCTTGGCCGTCTCAATTAGTATCTTTGTGCCTCAATTTTCTCATCTTTTATATGAGAATATTGGACTTGCTGGTCTCAAAGATCCTTCCCAGCTCTAAAGCCATGAGCCTGTTGTCCTTAATATAGTTCATTCACACATTTCTAATTGTCAATTAAACTGGAAACAAATATAAGCTCTAGAGGGCAGAACAAAACCCAGGGATTGGAAACTGCAAGGATACTTTCTTTGGAAAAGAAAAAAGAATTAAAAATAGAGTTATTCAATTAAGGTGCAGACTGCCTCACTAAGTACTGAGCTTCTTGTCACTGGAGGTGTTTGAGCAGAGGCTAAATTAATATGAAACGAGAGCATTTCTGTCTTAAATCAGGAGTTGAACAAATGAACTCTCATGTCTTCTTCAGCCCGACAGTTCTAGGATCTACATATTTTTTTTATTTTTCCTCCTGGGAGCACATGCACATGAACCTCAAGAAAATGCTCTTCCATTTCCTAGCAGATAAGTGATCAAAGACTATGAACCAAAAGCATTCAAATGAATTATAATCTATCAATGACCCTAGGAGAGATTCTTCCAAAACATTAATAATAAACGAAATGTTCATTAAAAAGTTTAAACTAGGTGACATAGGACATAGAGCATTGGATCTGGAGTCAGGAAGAACTGAATTTAAATATTTAATAACTGTAATCCTGGACAAGTCACTTAATTTTATTTGCCTCAATTTCCTCCTCACCAAAATCTGGTTAATAATAGCACTTATCTCCCAGGCTTCATGGGAATATCAAATGAAGTAATCATTATAAAAGGGCTCAGGACTGCTGGCACAGAGCAGTCCTATAAAAATGTTAGGTATTATCACATATTGTCATACAGATGAAAACAAGAAAGATTTAAAAGATGACAATAGTCAAACTTGGGGGGATTTTAGAAGACCAGAAAACTAATATACTATCGAGGAAACTTGAATAGGTTTAAACATGATGAAAAATATTTTGGAATTAAGCAATAAAGGCCACTAAACTATCCGTGCTCTTTGGATGGATCAATCCCATTGTGGGTCATACACTTCAAGGGAATTAAAGACAGAAAGAAACTCCCTCTATATGTTCATAGCAGAACCTTTTTCCAATAGCCAAAATCTAGAAGAAAACTGGGCTCCCATCAATTAGTGAGTGATGAACAAATTATGATCTACACATAGAATGAAATATTATTACATTGATCAAAAGGAATTCAGAGAAGTGAGGGAAATTTTGAATGAACTGATACAGGGTGAAGGAAGCAAAATCTGAGTAATCAGTGATTATAGGAATGTAAATGAAAATTCTAAAAGCAAATCAAACTGTAATTTATTTATTCATTGTCAGCCTCAGTCCTGAAGAACTGAAGACAGAAACACACTTCTCTCTCCTCAGAAGTCAAATATGGTATACAATGTTAGTTTTGCAATGTTCTAAAAGAGAGTTCAAAGCTGGGGAGGCCAAGGACTAAAAAGTAATAGTTGGAACAAGAACCAAAACAATCACATTTTTTAAATGAAAAAAAAAATGTGGTAGGACTTTATTCCAAATATGTTGCCAGGTTCTCTGAATTAGAGAAGGCATGGTGTACTGGTTGGAGAACTTACATTGGGGTCAGGAGGACAAGTTCAGGGTTTTATGATTCTAGAAATAGCGCTTAATTTTTCAGTGTCACCAGGGAATGGGGCACTTGTCTTGTGCTTGTCTTTCTATTCCCAGAACCTACCCATGGCCAAATACATAGTAGGTCCATACTTGTTGGATTGGATTAGATTGAAGAAAAAAGTATCAAAGTCCATTGATGGAGGAATTTCCATTAGTCCATGAAAACACTGGGACCAAGAAGGAACCTGGGAATTCCTTGGCTGAGGGCATCCTACCAGGTGAGGGACAGGAAAAAGGCAGGCATCTTCCCCTTAGAGAGTTGCCTAGAGCACCAGGAGGTTTAAGAGGCTTGCCCATGGTCATACTATGAGCATTGAGGAAAGGCTGAGATAAGACCAGAACTCTGGCTTCAAGGCAGCTCTCTAACCATTATACCATCCATGGCTTCCTCACAAGTTTAGTTTTTGTTGGGTTTTTTTCATAATGAAGACAAGATTGTAAGCCAACTTCAGTTTATTACCAACAATGATGCACATGTGCAAGGTGTGGTGAAGAGCCCAATAAAGACTGTGTGTGATCAGAAAAGGGAAACTACTCAAATAACTGGAGCGAGAAATGGCAGATAAACAACATGACATCTTCTGAACAGACAATGTGAACACAATCTATCCGTAGTATCGATGGAAGGACATGGACCGCAGCATAGGAAGGCATGGATGGAAGGTAATCTACCTGATAGAGGGACATAAAGCAATCAAGATGATTAGGTTTAGAAAAGAGAATGTTCACAGGGCTACCTTGCAGCAATTTGATACCTAGAGGAGCCTAAACCACAACATAATGACCACAAGGTCATGATCTCAAAAGCAAGGAAAGGAGGTTTAAGCGTCAAGTGAAATAATTACTATTCTCTCATAATTGGGAATGGTTAAATATTGAAATACAGAGGCAATGTGGTGTAGTGACTAAAGAACCAAGCTTGAAACCTGGAAGACCTGAGTTTAAATCTCACCTCTGACAGATGCTGGCTTTGTGACCCTAGGGAAATCGCTTAACCTCTCATTGTCCCAGGCAACTCACCAAGACTGTAAGGTAGAAGAGATTTCCTTTCCTGGGAATTCTTCACTGTGCCACCTAGCTACCTGAGAGAAGACCTTTCTAAAGATCCACTTTAGACAACATTTTCCATATTTAGAGATAGAGACTAGATCTGTAATTTAATGATAAGCTTTGAACACTGATTCTGGAGTCAGAAGTACCTGAGTTCAAATTTACCCTCAGACCCTTAATAATGACCTAGCTGTGTGATCTTGGGCAAGTCACTTAACCCCATTGCCTTGCAAAAACAAACCAAAAAAAAAAAAGGTCTTCTCTTGATAGAAAATATTCTCGTGTAATTTGCAAAGTTGAAAAATGGCTTCTCTAAAAGGATCTTAGAACACCCCATCCCATGACTGAAGTCCCTTCATACATATCCTACTTTCTGCACCCAATTCAGGAACTGCAGAATATGAAATCCATGGCAAGAGTAAAATTGTTTCCAGAAACGAGTTTTTAAGAATTTGTTTTTTAAAAGAAAAATATTTTTCCACCAATACATCGAAAGGAGCATGCTGATTCAAACATTAGCTACTGAGAGTTTTTTAAGTGCATCCAACAAATAGATCCAAGCTCTAGAAGCTTAGAGGCTGGAGGTTAATTGGTCCTAAAACTGCTAATGGTTTCTTTGCTTAGAATGGCAATTATTCCAAATGACAGGTTCCCTTTATTTCCAAGTTCTCCAACACAAAGCTAGTTTAATTTGTGGTGACACCACTTCTGGACAATTAGGCTGAAACAAACAGCAATGGAATCCTGGATTGCAAGGGCAGTAGCATCTCAAGTACAAGATCTTGAGGCAGATTTAGAGTGTAAGTGAACTGTTGACTCATTAAGAGAATACTTCAAAAATAAGTGTATCCTCAAAATTCTAGTTTGATCATGGAACCATGTGATAATAGAAACTTAGGGACGCAAGATGAACAGAATTTCTAAGATTATATGTTCGTGTTGAAAAGTGACCATTTAAAACATCTCAATTATTCACTAAACATTCCTGAGAATCTTCTATATACGTGGGGTTGAACTAGGTAGACCCTGGGGTGATATATAGGGGAGCATTATGTGGTGTTCATCTCATCCAGGAGTCTGCTTTATTCATGTTAGAGTGGAAAGAATATTAACTGTGAAGTCAGAGTTTCTGAGTCCAAGTACACTTCTTCTGTCAACACGCATGTGACCCTGGGAAAGTCACTTCACCTCTACAGCCTAAGTTTCTTCATCTATAACTTGAAGAGGTTGGCCTCGATTGCCTCTGAGATCCCTTCCCCCTCTGAATCTAACATCCAGTTCATTGAGGAACAAAACAAATGCACCAAAATCCTACTTTAATGGAACTATGATTTCATCAAGGGAGATACTCCCCCAATCATTGAAATTCAATTCCATGATCCATTTTTTTCATCCTGTATCATTTTTGGAAGCAGCCTGGTACCGTGGATAGAGTCTTGAACGGGGAGGTTCAACTCTTATCTCAGATACTTCTTGGTCTATGAGATTTTGCTTCCTCATTAATAAATGGGAATAAAAATCCCTCACAAGAACGTGGAGAGGATCAGATGAGCTAATATTTATAAAGCACTCTGTAAACCACAAAAACATGACGCAAACTATTGTGTCCTCCAGAGGAGACCCTATAGAAGATTCACTTGACATGCTTAGAGGCTCGAATCTAGCTATCTTGGTGTTACATGGATATCGCTGGGCATCATACCGAGGTCAGTCATCACTTACTCCATAATCAATCTACTTGCTTTTTTTAGATATGCATCTTTTGAGTGAAAGTCTTTATGATACATAAGTCACAGCCTGTGATTTTATCAATATGGGAATTCCCTCTGGCTAATTCAAATCACAACTCATCTATATCTTAAGAGGTTAGAGAATACTCATAGATGGGGAGAGATTAAGCAACTCATCCATGGTCACATAGCCAAGGCATGTCAGAGATAGAACTTCTGTCCCCAAACATAGGATTCTCTATCCAGTTCACATTCCCTCACTTCATGTATGTGCAGTTCAAGAAACATTGTTTGAAAAGAGCACAATAAACCACAGGATGAAAAGCCTGGGCAATAAATGTAGTTTGAGTTCAGAGGAAGGGGAGATGACAGTGAGTTTGACAGGACGGTAGAATTTAGATAGAGAAAAATGAAAAAGGAGGCTAGGGAAGGCTAGGGAAGCAATGGGCATGCTTAGAAGTAGTGGGCATGCTTACAGGACAGTGCATAATCCAGTCTATGAGATAGAGAAGGTTCAGGTAAGAGAAGGGGAGGAGAAAATGTTTGAGTAGGAGATGAAAGCCAAATTGGTGGAGACCTTGAATTCTAGACTGAAAAGTAACAGTTTTTTGTTATAGATAACAGGGAGTCTCTGTAGGTTTTAGAAGAGGAAAGTAGACATGCTAACAACATTAGTAAGTAGATGGGATTGAAAATCCTTTAGAATATCCTTATAGTAAGGATGACCAATATGGTACTCCTCTCATTTTGGATTCTCATGAGCTGGTTTTTCATGTATGATGGTCATTAAAACCAAGGTCTAAAATAAATAGAATGTAGAACCAGACCTTTGAATTGCCACATCCCAAAGTGTTAAATTTAAGATATTTAAAAATAATGAAACATAAATATATCATCCTTAATAAAAAAATAATTTTATTAATTATAACAAGAGCAAAAAGTTTCCTACCAATAATAAATAAACCAATATAAGAATGTTTTAGGGTAAATTTTGTCATCTTTATATCATTTTTATTTATTTTTTACTGCTTTATAATGCATAAAATATATTAGTATAGTGGTACATATATAATTAATAAATATACATGCATAAAGCAGAGATTTGTGTTGCTCTCAAAAAGTAATTTACTAAGACTTATTTTCAGCGAGAGCATAAATGTTTTTTGTATCATTAATAAAATGAAATTTCATTTTAACAAACAATTATTTTCTCTTTATCTCATGCTTTTAACTTTTCTCTTTTGCTTATGTTTTATAAAACATATGATACATCCCTTATGTTAGATTGCTTTCTATCTTAGAGGAGAAGAAAGAGGAGAAATTATTATTTCTCTCTAGTATTAATCACCAATTGTTGTTTCCCCCTTTTTCTACGTTGTCATCCAGAAACTCACTGGTATGGGAAACCTTAGGCAGAGGTTTTATACCCAAACCAAGATCTAATCAAAGAGAAACAGAAATACTAAGTATGAGCTAATGAGTAGATTCCTGTTCATTATGTTTGCTCACACAGATTTGGAAAAATGTGGATCCTCCCTTTTGTCAGACAGATGATATGGAAATTGATAAACCTCTTTAACCAAGATTTGACTGACCCAAATCACATACCCCAAGACCCTCACTGTCATATAGTTCAACCTCTCATTACAATATTCATTTTTCTCAATAATTATTAGAGTTGATTGTCACCCCTCAGGAAAACCTACTCTTTGAAGGTTATATAAACTGCGAGGCCGTGGTCATGAAAGGTCTAAGGTCTAAGAAAAATGACCAAATTGCCATCCTTTTATTAATAAACATGCTGACCTTTTTAAGAAACCCAGAAATTATGTCTCTTGAACTTGTTAAATGCCACAGGAGGGATAGAATTTGGACCTCAAAACTTAAAAAAAATCAGCAAATGGTAAAAATTGTTTTTACATGTAATTGGGAAAAAATAAAATATTATAAAAAGTATATGTGATAAAGTATTGACGTTATCCATAAATTCAATGTATAAATAAATATACCTATATTGAAATATTCAATTATTTTTACCCTATAGGAGATAGTGTTCAATTGCATGTTCAATTTTTTTTAACTTATAGGAGAGAGTGTTCCAAAGAGTCTGTAACGCCTTGACCAAAACAAAGCAGCAGCATTCATTATATAGGATAGTACTTGTGAGATTGGAAAGGGAAGCCCAGACCAAAATGGTGTCCTAAAGGAGGAAGTCATCAGATCTGGTGACTGTTGGAAGCGGGAGATGAGAGAGACTAAGGTTGCCATTCTGAATGAGCAAGAGAATAAACATATCATTGAGAGAAATTAAATATAGGAGAAGAGGTAGTTCGTTTTTCTGGTTTAGATTGGGGAGAAGAGGTGAAGAAACATTTCAGCAACATCAATTTTAAGCATATTGCATTTAATAATATAGAAAAGTAGACTTTTGGTAATATTTAATAGACAGTTGGTAATGTCTGCATTTATAAAATGTTTTTAAAATATTATCTCATTTGAACTTTACAATATTCCGATGAGATATGTGCTGTTATTACCTCATTTTTTCAGATAAGAAAACAATCAGAGAGAATAAAGATTTGGCCAGGATCATATAGGTAGTATCTCTAGTTTCTAGTTCATTATTCTATTCATTATGCCACACTGATAAGTAATGAGCTCAGGAAGAGTTTAAAGGCAGCAAAGAACCAGGAGCCACTCACAAAGACTTGAAACGCATGACCATGGACAAGTTTTCTTAGGGCCAAAGTTCAAAGAAAAAGAAAACTAACAGGAATAGAGAGCCTTGGGAAGCTAGCAAGATAGCTAGCATTGATTCAGCCAAAGTGTGCAAATTGCTGGGGATACAAAGAAAGGCAAAGGCAGCCTTTGCCCTCAGGAAGTTCTCAATCTAATTAAATATTGGAAGTTGAGGAGCCAATGAAGTCAGAATCAGGTCTAGATTCACAACTGGTTAAAAAAAAAAAAAAAAAATGGTCCGCATTCCTGACAGCTCAGTCGAAAGAAAACATCCAGTCCTTAAGGAAGATAATGTAGAATTTTAGAGAAGGATGTGACATGGGTCTCTCAAGCCCAGAAGCATCATAAATAGGGCACTCTTCCAAGAATCCTGTTCTTATACCTGAAATAATGACATTTACTCAGATTTATTGCCCACTTTATGGAGCACATTTTTTTTCTCCTAATACAGATTTATTGAGGATTGCAAGATGAAGAATAGTTTCAGTGGTTTGGTCAAAGAATCACAGAGCTGGAAGAGGCCTACAGAGCTTAACTAATTCAGTCCCCGACCTCCAGCTGTCCAAAAATAAATGAGGGGTTTCAGAACAAAGTTACCTATTTAAAAAAAAACACCCTAATTCCCATCTGCGGCCTGTTTTGTGGTTCATAAGAGCGACATAATCATCACTCACAGTTCTCTGGGACTTTGAACCTCCAAAGCGCTTTACTCAGAGGTACTCTCAGAGTCTGGGCTGCAGCCCAAGCAACTCTTTTAGCCCCTGGGGGCTCTTGGGACGTTTGACATGCTTTCAAAAGAAAAATCACTGTGGAACTCTTCCACCCCGGAGCATGGCCCATCCTAATTTCCCTTCCATTACAGAGAGGCTTCAGAGATGCCCACTGGGTATTGTAATAACAAATAGAGCACAAAATCTGGATTCAGGGACCCAATTCAAATCCCAGATTTCCCCACTTCAGGTTATCATACTGAAAAAAATGATTATTTCTCTCATATTAATAATAAATTATTCTCTTTCCCCATTCCAAGTCCTATCTCTCAAAAAAATTACTGGTCTTACTCAAAAGTTGGTCCAGTCTAGATCCTCTTATTTAGGTGAAATTGTTACTCCACCCTACTAGAAGGCCTTATAAGGAGAATCTAATCTAGGTGGAATTATCAACTGATCATGGTTCATTGTTCACTAACTGGGTAGAGGATAGATCTTCTCTGGATAAATTTCCAAAGGGGGGAGTAGTCTGGTTTGAGATATTAGAATAGGTCCACCTCTCGTTATAATATTCTTGATTTCATTCATTGTTCATCAGTCAGAGTTGATTGCCACCTATCAGGAATGCCCAATCTTCCAAAGAGGCCACCATAAGAGGTCCTTTGATTCGCAAAAGAAAGCCAATGAACATCCTTTTGTTAATTAGTCTTTAGGCATAATTAATAAAATGAGTAATTACCCAGAACTTTTTTTGTCTCAAACTTTTCATTCATCACATTCTACTCAGCAGTTGGACAGGTCCTCCTAAAGAACAGGACATTTATGGTCAGCCTTGTGTAACATATATACCACACACACACACACACACACACACACACACACACACACACACACAGATAAATGTGATAAACTTCAGTGGTTCCCTTTCTCCTCTGAGAACAAATAGAAAAAATTCTCCATTTACCTTTCCAAGACTTTCAGAATCTAGTCCCTTCCTACCTTCCCAAGCCTCATATCTAACTCCTTTCCACTGTGACTGTGGCACTTGATCTTCATCCAAGACACTGCATCTCCTGACTCCAGGAATTTTCACTCTTTGTCCGCCATGGATTGATGAATAAATAGATCAATCTGGTTTCCTCGAGGCTAGGGAACCTTTGTGTTCAATGAGTGTTTGCTAACTAACTAGTTGACTGACTAGTTCTCCAAGCCTCAATGTCCTGGGATCAACTTTGACCCTTGGAAAAGCTGTCCATTGTCTCTTCTTCTTAAGTGACTTACCCAAGGTCACACAGCTAAATAATTATTTTGTGTTTGAGACTGAATTTGAACTCAGGTCCTCCTGACTCCAGGGCCAGTGCTCTATCCTCTGCACACCTAGTTGCCCCTCAAGATGTTACTTTGATCAAATTATCAAATACAATGATAGCTATAAATCATTTAACATGGTGCCTAGGACTTAGCAGGCTCTTAATAAATATTTCTTTCCTTCCCCTTCCCTTCCCCCTAAAATTTAGCTTCATCATTATTGGGATAAATGTGGTTAAATCTCAAGTTGCTTTAGTCCATCTCATGTTTGGCAAGTGTTTATAAACTTGGGCAATGCTTTAAACATTTACAAAGGTTCTTCGAGGTTAACTCAGTGTTTATGTCCATTTTACAGAAGTGGAAACTGAGATTCATGGAAGTGGATACTTGGATCAGAGATTGAATCTGAATCCAGATCCAGCCTGACTCTAAGCCCACTCATGTATAAAGTAACTGACTGAAGCATCCTCAAGTTTATATCCTGCACTTTATTTCAGTAACCCTTTACTCTCACTCAGAAAATACTAATAGCCAGCATTTATATTGCACTTCCAAGTTTGCAGTGTCCTATAAATAGTATCTCATCTTACCTCTGAGGCAAGTACTGTTTGCTATTCCCATTTTACAGATGAGTAAAATAAGACTGCAAAAGTCTAAGTGATTTGGGCAGGATCATACTGATAATAGGCCTAAAGGAAGCATTTGAAATCGTCAACCTCTTTTTTTTAAATGTTGATAACATTCTGTGAAAACTATGTTCAAATGCATTTTTATTTTCCCATTGTTTTTACTGCTTTACCCAGTTCTTCCTTTCCTATCCTTCACTATTGGATTGTAAGTCCCTTGGGGGCAGAGACTCTAGCTGTCACACCATGAATCACTAGTAAGCTCATTAACCTGCACCCATATTGGTGAATGGCTTATCTGCTTTACAACCAGTGCTTTTCTGAATGTTCCTTTTTCCTATAAAGCCATAAAAAATTCATCATTTGCTATTTCTCACATTCTCAACCCTTATTCTCCTACAGGGTCTATAATCCACTTCTACTCAAAATTGTCCAGAACTCCCAGACTAACAAAGTTGAAATCTCAATTCCAAATGAAATAATGCTTTTGGAGCCTGGCCAAACCATTGCTTTCCTAATCTCAAGTCCAAATGGACCCTATTCTTTATATGAAAAAGGAAGGAAATTGTCCTGGTTGGGAGAATTATTTCCACTCAGTTTCTTGGACCTAGGAGTAGGGGGAGGGATAAGGGAAAGCACTCATCCCAAATGAGAAATGGAGAAATATAATGAAAACCAGAATAGAGTCTTTATTCTTGAAAATCTTGGGTTCTTCCTGACCATATCCCTACATTGACTTGACTAGCAATATCACTCACTCTGCATGTTCCATAATCATGCTGTCCCCTCACTTTCTGTGTGTGTGTGTGTGTGTGTGTGTGTGTGTGTGTGTGTCTTTTATTTCCAATTTGATTTCTTGTAGTTTTCTTTAGGGCAGGAATGTCTCATTTGTTCCTTTTCTCCTCCCCAAAGTCCTAGCACAATACCAAAGAATAATTATTTACTGAGTGAATAAAGCTGTGAATGGCATCATCTACCCAACACCTTAATAGGGAAAAAAATGCTATTATAGCATCTTCCTTGGTCCTTCCAGGGAACTTAACTAGACTGCAGACATCAAAAAGCTATCACAACAGTGGAGTAGCAGAAGTAACCTTGACTCCAGAGTCAGACAACTAGGGCTCAAATCAATCTTTGACATTACTTCACACATGACCTTAGACAAGTCACCCAACCTCTTTGGATCTCAGCTTCCTTATCTATAGATTGAGAGGTTTGGAAAGACAATCTCTGAAGTCCTTCCAGATTGTATAGATGGACGACCCTTCAACATTTGGTCTGGTTCTTTGGGGTCAAATTTTGAGAAGTTTAAAAGGGAAGAAACAAGAGGTTGGCCAATAAGTAGCTGGTCCATGGGGAGGCTAGGTGGCGCAGTGGATAGAGCACCAGCCCTGGAGTCAGGAGGACCTGAGTTCAAATCTGGTCTCAGTGACCTTGGGCAAGGCACTTAACCCCACTGCCTTGCAAAAAAAAAAAAATGAGTAGCTGGTCCATATCCAAGGTCCTTAGAACTAGTCTGCATAAACAGCAATAAGCTATAAGGGAGAGGTGGAATATAACTTCAGAAACAACATAGAAGCATCGACAAAAGATTATTGGATTTGAAGCCTGAGGAATCGGAGCTTTGCAATGTAATATCCCTGAGGTGTTAGGTATGTAAACGGAGGAGATTGAACTAAATCATCTCTCAAGCCTCTCCGAAGAATAAATCCACATTTTAAAAACTTCATTTATTCAACTCTGTGCTAGTAAAGTCATCTAGGCAGCTAGATCATACAGCTGATAGACTATTGATTTTCAGTCAGGAAAATATGAGTTCCAATCCTTCCTCAGACAGTCACTGGGATCTAAGCCAGACCACTTAGCATCTCTTTCTCAGTTTCCTCATCTATAAAATGGGGAGATTGTAACACTGCCTCACACATTTACCATGAGTGTTCAATTATAATACACATGTAAAAAAATTTAAAACCTTAAAATGCTTTAGAAATACTAATTATTATTAACATGTTAGAATGAAGAAATTAGCAGGAATGATGTGTTTTTAAACATTTGGTTAATGATGATCACTTAAGAATAAAATCCCTTTACCATTGCTGAGAGAGGTACAAAAGAACAAAGATTTTCACCCTTGTTTCCCTCATGTTATTTAAATCCAAGTTCCCACAGCTGTGGTTTTACCAGGTGTTCTAAAAAAAAAGAGACAGAAGTAACAGGACACTTTTCTTCCCCTTAGTTTCACTAGATATTGCCATAAAATGAGCTCAGCATCAGTGCACAAAAATTGTTTTTAAATGATTGGTTTTATGGGACCAGTAATGTGGACATGCTGTTCTCAAAGGTTAATATGATTTTCCACTCCATCTATCTCATTGTTAAAAAGGGGTTAGTTGCTGGTGATTGGGGTAGTACGATGAGAACCTGCCAGTCATTCAACCATCTGTGCCTGGATCCATTTCAGTTGTCCCTTGATCTGAATAGGAAGAACAAAGGGGTGTCTGTTTAGGCTATTTGCTTTCACTCAGTTGCAAATCACAAGCTGGAAAGGATGCTGGAGAGAGATTCAGCATTTATAGTTTCATAAGCAGCCCAGAAGATAATTTTTTAGAAACCATCAAAAGTCATATACCTGAAAGAGCCAGGATGGCAAACGTCATTTGGAAAAATGTTTCTCCACCCCCTCATCAAGAGAGAAGGACATTTATGAGGCCTGTTGGCCACATGTACCCACCTGAATAATTGGTAGTTAAGAATAACAAGAAATTAAAAGTTTATTCCTCATGGAAGTCACTACAAGATGTTGGATTTTACAAATATAGAGACAAGGAAACTGAGGCAAATAGGATCAAATGACTAAGTTAGCAAGGGTCTGAGGTCAAATTTGAACTCATGAATATGAATTTTCTTCCCTCCAGGCTCATCATGCCACCTAGCTGCCCCAACAACAACTACATGTTATTCCAAACAGGTTTATTCATTATGGCAGTCACTAAAAGTCAAAAATATAAAGGAGAATTTGATTAGATGCTTTAATAGATAGTTTACCTAAAGAACCCAACAACAGAGTTTGGAGGAATTTCCTATATGTCTTGATAATATAATCCAGTGTAAGCCTTTGTTGAGAGCAGGGGAAGATGGATCTTCTTCAGTCTAAGAGATGAAATTTTAAAGTATTGGTCATTGGCAAAAGGCAGTTGATGAACCCCTTGGAGTTGGGATTATTTTATTCAGAGAATATACCTAAGCAGAGTGCCTGGTTCCACCAATAAATTGGGTGGTCCTTGCCCTTTATCATCAAAGAAGCCACACACCAAACACTCAAGAAATACTTGAGAATTGATTGGACTGGCTGATATATAATGATATTCATCCTAAAATCTATCCCTCAAAAATAAACCTATATTAATTCATAATTTCTTATATCCAGTTCTGGGCATAACATTTTAGGAAGAACATTGATAGATTGGAGCATATTCAAAAGGGGGAAAATAGGTTGTTGAAGAGCCTCGAAGTCATCTCTTAGGAAGGAACGAAAAAATATTTAACCTGGAGAAGAGAAGACTAAGGAGGGAGACACAAACTCTCATCATCAAATATTTGAAAAACTATTTGATAGAAGAAAGATTAGATTTAGTCCAATTGACCCCAGAAAGAAGAAACAGATATGAAAACAGAAAAGGAGCCGATGTAAGCTTGAGAAAAGATATTCTTTAAGAGCTACAGCTCTTCCAAAATAGATTTCACTCTCATAGTGATGGAGGCTTCTCTTCCATTGTAACTTCTAGTAAGGGCTAAATGACTACTCATCCATGAAGTTGTATACAGGATTTGGGGGAAGGAACAGGTTGGACTTGATGGCCACTGAGGTCCCTTCCAATTCGAAAATTCTGTGATACTAAAATATGATTGAGTTCGAGAACTTTGCCCTGAGAAAGTGATGTTCGGAAGCCCTCTGAAAGATGAGAGATTCTTTCATGGCTGCTATAACCTTTCTTAATCTGTCCCTTCTTCATTTCCAAGTCATATTAAAAAAGGGAATATTGGTAAGAGAGAGAAAGTATGTAACATGAAGTGTGATTACAAGAAAGAGGTCACATGAAGAGGTCACAAATAAGAGGGTATTTCTATAGGTCTCCACCACTGGAAAGTTGAACTTCAGGATCTAAAGGTCTCAAAGAGCCTGAAGAGGGAGTTAATAAGCAAGATAGGGAAATGGATTAGAGGGTGTTTTTCTCTGTCTGGTCTTCCTTTACCCTCACTTTCTCAGATCCATGAATATAATAAGCTAGTGACAAAGAGATCATCTCCAGTCATAGGAGGTGAACTGGAAAAGCATTGCCTTCAGAAATGGAGTCAGAATTCCATACTGCAGGCAATAAGACAGGCTACGTCCCAAGCTCTTGAGTCTTCCTGTAAAGACTGGTCCAACGAGAAGCATGAGTCATCTAGCTGGTTGAAACTGTTGTATTGTCTACATTTCAGGATTATCAGAGAGGTTATTAAGAATGAGTCAATTTTGGAGGACCGCTAGGTGGCGCAGTGGATAGAGCACTGGCCCTGGAGTCAGGAGGACCTGAGTTCAAATCTGCCCTCAGACACTTAATAATTACCTAGCTGTGTGGCCTTGGGCAAGCTACTTAACCCCATTTGCCTTGCAAAGAAAAAAAAACCCTTAAAAAAGAGTCAATTTTCACATATAGAAATTTCATCATGTTTCATTTTATTGATCAAAACAAGTGATCTTTGACTGGAGGTTAGGAAATATTTTTGTTATTATGCCAGCATCTTCAATGTAATGAGATTCCATCGAATATTAATCGACAATTAATTGAAAATTGACAATAACCCTCTGGGTATTTTTTCTGTATTCAGATATTAATCTCTATATTCATTGTTCAATATCATCTACAATGAAAGGCATCTAAAAGATCACCCCATCCATATGGAATCCCTTTTCTATTTTTAACTCTGTGCTGGATTTCCTCCACATATCAAGTATCTTCAAGATATATATCTTACCATGTTTGATGCTATGATTAATATTAAAAATTAGTGCATGATCAAATTTACTTCTCTTGTGCATTTTTTCAAGGAATCTTTTTTTTACTAAGGCAATGGGGTTAAGTGACTTGCCCAAGGTCACAGATCTAAGTAATTATTAAGTGTCTGAGCTGGATTTGAACTCAGGTCCTCCTGACTCCAAGGTTGGTATTCGATCCACCTGTGCCACCTATGAATCTCAGAGTCAAATTCAACAAGAATTTATGCTGTTTTTATGATGTGCTAGTCATTGTGCTATGTGGCATCTAAAAAACTGAAATACACAGGATATGATTCATAATGTACCAGACATATATTTGATCTGTGCCTATGTCCTAACTAATTTTTAACCTTCTAAGCTCATGTATCTCTTGCCCACCATCCACATTTTTTGCGTATTTCAAATTTTATTAAACATCTCTATTTAAAAAAAAAAAAACTGAAATAACTCCTGCCCTCAAGGAGCTGGCATTCAACTATTGGAAATAGCTGTCATAGGACTTTATCTACATTATTTCATTTGAATTTCACAACAACCTTGTGAGGGAAGTACATTTCCATTTTACAAATGAGAAAATTGAAGCTGAACAGTTAAGTGTGATTTTGTCCATATGCAAGGGAGGCATTTTGTTAGAGGAAAGACTTTAAGATACATCTTGCTTAATCTAATAAAAAAAAAGTGCAGTCAGCAAACAATAAACACTATGATTCTCCACATCTTACAATGGAAAGGTGTAACCAGGATAAAATGACAGATTAATGCAAAAATGGATAAGGAGAGGCGCAGAAGTTGAAAAAGCCTGGTTGTTCCCTTCTCAAATCTGTAAGAATACTCTTAGTGAGCATATAGGTTATTTTCATTAATTTTTATAAATATATAAATAGGCATATAGATCAATAATGATTAGTTTTGTGGCATTTTTGCAACAATAAGATCTGAGATCTTTTAGAAGTCTTGAAATATTGTAAAACCATAATTGCATAGGTCCAGCCTAAATCTGATTGCTTACTATCTCAAGAATGGAAAAGGAGAGAGGAAAGGAAGGAGAGAGGGAGGAAGGGATAGAATTTGGAACTCAAAACTTTAAATAAAATGCTTTTAAAAAATTGGGGTAAATACTGCAAAACCTTTGAATTGAGATCTAGCATCATTCAAGCACGTAAAAACATTTATTCACACGGGAAAATTCAAGTGACGCTGAAATACTCAGAGAGTTCATTTATCAGTACCCATACTTTGGGTACTGCAAATAGATAATGATCTGAGGCAGGAGTGTAACAAGAGGAGGAGAGTGGGAAATTACATTGGATGACTCCTAAGGTCCCTGTTAAAATAAAGGACCACCTTTTTATAACATATATATTCATCCTGTGATGTGTTATCTGACTACAAGGCATGAAATGTTGACAGTCATTCAAAAGACATTGATGGGTATGGGCAGACAATAACACATTACCCATGAAAAACTGAACCAGAATAGTTTATGTGATGAATGTTATAAGAGAAGCATATGATTGGAAAAATGATGAACCAATCATGTAACAAAGGTAAAAAATATTTTATCAATAGTCCTTGTGCTGCATTGATATCTACCAATTTCTCTTTTTTTAGGTTTTTGAAAGGCAATGGGTTTAAGTGACTTGCCCAAGGCCACACAGCTAGATAATTATTAAGTGTCTGAGGTCGGATTTGAACTCAGGTACTGCTGACTCTAGGGCAGGTGCTCTGTCCACTGCACTACCTAGCCACCCCAATATCTACTAATGTTAAGAAGGATCTTAATATTTTAAAAGTTAGGGTAGGGTAGTTAGGTGGCACAGAGGTTTGAGCACTGGCCCTGGAGTCAGGAGGACCTGAGTTCAAATATGCCCTAGGACAGTTAATAATTACCTACTGTGTGACCTTGAGCAAGTCACTTAACCCCATTGCCTTGCCAAAAAAAAAGTTTGTGGATCAGAATCCCACAGGAAAGGCAGGCACAGATGAGTTGAAATCTGGCTTGTAGGGAAAAATTAGCCAGATGAATGAGGAAACACAGATTCCTTGGGCCTAATGTAGGGTCTGGCACATAGTAGATATTTAACAAAGGTCCTGGGGAGAAACTTCTTGAAGAAGATAGGATTTTACCTAGAAGGGGGAAAAAGTCAGGAAAGTCAGAAGATAGAAATGAAGAGGGAGAAAATTCAACTATTTAAACCTAATGCATCAAAATTTGATATACCCCGACAGTTATCGTAGAGGACAATTTGCTATTAAAAATCACATCCATCTTTTGCAGATTTATGCTGATGAGATTTCATTATTCTATTCAGTGTGTTTTTAAAATGAGATAGAGGAAGTATTCTGTGAATATAACTAAGACCAGATTATGAGATGAAATATGTTGTTCCATAACACATGTTAAGTTTGCTGCATTTAGGAGACTGGCTTGCTTTACGGTAGTGGATTATAAGGCCATGATTTTGCAGTACTAGATCACATGCACTAGAGGACAGCATTACTCTGCCAATACTATTCAGTTAGCTCAGTAAAAAAACTACTCTTCTCATTCATTTTTCACTCAAAATTATTAGGGAAAATGTTTGCAAATAGATAAGGGTTGTCTCTCATACACACATATCCCATCTGAAGGATATGATGAAGTTTTAATGAGCATTCTAGATGGATTCATTTTAATTTACCAAAACATTTTAGTAATTTCTGGAAAATTATAAACAAGCCCAATTACTTTTTGATAACAACTCTCTTATCTCTGCTTTAGATGAAATCTTTCTCTAAGCACCCTATTTGTGCTTTATTAGATTAATTTAATTAAAATTTTATTCATTGCATTATGGGACTTGCAAGCAATTTCAAGAATCAAGATTTAATGAAACTGAAGTCTACATTAAAGAAAGTCTCTGGGCTCTTGAATACATAGGGCATATGTCCTATGGGACTATAAGATTGTGTTCCTCAAAGGAACACTGTGAGGACTGTAGTTTTATCCACTGAGTTTTAAAGAATCATATTTTATGCTCATTAGATCAAATGGCATGGTCCTCTCTTGTTAAGGTACACAGAGTGTCAATTAACTATATTAGCCCAGAGCCACATACAATAAAGGAATATAAACTATATCAACCAGAGTGGCAGCCTATTCTAGAGAGAGATTTGAAATAGAGTGAGGAAAAATGAGGGCTCAAATCCCACCTCAGACATTTTACTAGTCATGAGACTGGGGGCAAGTCACTTACTACTTAGATTCGGTTTAGTGAAATCTTAACTCCATTTCTTACAATAAGCTTCTAATTGTGTATAAACACACACATCTACATACAAATATAATATAAACATAAAATTTATGCTTAAATATAATTGATCATATCATTTTTTCAAAATAGAACTGAAATTTTTAACAAATGGCTAGGAAGAAAAATCTTAACTGAACAGAGGACAGAAAGAATCATAAAAATAAAATGGATTGTTTTGATTATACAAAAATACAAGAAGGTTTTGCACCACCAAAATTAATGTGGTTATAATTAAAAGGGAAGTAATTAATTGAGGAGAAAACATTCCTGACAAACCTGACAGAAGTATGATATCCAAGATAGATAATTTATTCAAATATGTAAGAACAAGAGACATTTATAAAGAGATATGTGATCAAGGAATAGAAGTAATTAATTCTATAATGAAGAAAAGCAAGGCTCAGCAACTATATTTTTAATTCCAGATCATTAGTAGGAGAAATGCAAATTAAAATCATTCTGAGATTCCACCTCTCATCTATCAGATTGGCAGACATGGGAAAAAAAGAAGAATGGCAAGTTTTAGATACATATCAGAGAGTACATGCCTTAATATACTATTGTAATAGCCATTAATTGATACAGTCATTCCCAAAAGCAATTTGAAATTAAACTTCTGCCAAAAAAAAGTCACTAAATTGCACATGCCCTTTGACCTTACAATAGTATTATTATCATTATTAGACATAGACCCCCCCCCAGGGACATATGGGAAATGCCCTTGTGTTCATAACTAAATGTAGCAGTACATTTTCTTGGAGCAAATTACTAAGATGATATGTTTATAATGTGGTTCCCAAGCTTTCAAGTGTTACCTGAGGATTAGGTATTAATTTGAACTTGGATTTTCACAGATCTGAGTGACTTAATGAAATGAAATTAGACCAAGAAAAATTTCCAAGTAATACCTAGAATTAAAATTCTTATCAAAAGACAGCACAGTACAATTGATAAAGCCCATCCTAAGGTAAAGAAGACCTGAATTCAGGGAACAGGTGCAGTAGAGAGGGCAGTGGCCCTAGATTCAAGAGGACCTGAGTTCAAATCCAGCCTCAGACACTTAATACTTATTTAGCTGCGGGACCCTGGGCAAACTCCACCCCCCAAAAGAAAGCCTAACTCTGACACAGATGCTCCGTCATGAATACAGGCACGTCAGTTTACCTGGTCGATTAACATTAGCAACTCTCAAATTCTAAATTACAAATTATCTTATTTCATCTGTTGAAGGAATTTCTGTCCAAATATTTCCCCATATCAGTTAAGTCATAACTCAATGTTTCCCCATTCTCTCCCTAAGTTATGTCATTAAAGTGCTCCAGGGTCTTTATAAGTTAAGTGATAAAAGAGGATAAAAGTCTATCCCCTGCCCATTTGGAACATCATGGCCTCTCCACACTGTACTTTAATTCATTGAAATCAAAGATGAATTGAATGTATACTGTGTTGTATACTTCAGATCCCATGAAGGTCATGAGGACAAGTCCAATGACAACATTGAATATTCAAATGATTTTTTTAGTCTTACAAAGCGCTTTCTTCACAATGATACTTGGAAGTAGGTAGTATTATCCCCATTTTGCAGATAAAGAAACTAAGACCAGAGGAGGTACCCAGGATCTCATAGCTAGCAAGTGTCGGAGTTGTTCATTTTCTTGCTGACCCTTTATGAGGACATTTACAATGTAAATAGAAAATCCTGAGATCATCATGATGGAATTAGAAAGACCCTCAAAGACTACCTAGTCCTAGGCTGCTCATGTTTCATAGAAGAAAATTGGAACTCTAGAATAAATGACTGGGCCAAGGTCACACAGGATGTGGTCCCAGGATCCAAACCCAGCTTCCCCGACTCCATGATAAACATATCATCTTAGTAATTTGCTCCAAGAAATTGCACTGCTAACATACAGTTTTGTACACAAGAACATCTTCCATATGTACTTGGGAGTTGATATCTAACTCTCTAGGCTGCTAACATTGGAAATAACTTGGAAATTGTACTTTAGAGTTGGATATAGCATATACGCAAGGGATATCAAAAGATTTAGCTGACTGTTGCCTCATTGGTCAATGAAAACAGAAAGATAAATCTACCTGTCCTACATGGATCTTAGATGGATTTCTCCTTCTGATCATCTCTTGATGGTCAGATTTTAATGGCTTTTTTTCTTACTGGAATTTTTCCATTAACTACCTTGGTCATAAATTCCATTCAATTCAATCAGTATTTACTAAGAAAGAGCTAAGATGATCTGCATGACGCTGTGTAGATTCCATAAACAAATGCAAAGACAACTGAGGACTAGAACTTTCTGGTAGAATGCCTTAGACTGGAACACATTTTCCTGTCTTCCCTTCTTGCCTTTCATATATTTCTTAGGCTTATTTGAGTACTGGCATCTGGAAATTTGACCTGGTTCTTTGTATTTGGCTGAAAGTTTGTAACCTGGATCTTCTAGGTTTGTTTTTCCCCAATAAAAAGAAGTTGAACTGGGATGTTTACCCTAAAGAAGAAGAGATGTAGGGGGACACATGCTACCATCATTAATGGAAGGTAAGGCGATGAAAAGCACAGCTTTTATTGTGTTCCAATCACAAAGAGTACCAAATGAAGTCAAAAAAAAAAGGACTTGCTCTCCAAGGATTGGAAAAGACAATATAAGAGGGCTCAATTACAGGATAGACAGAAAGGACCAGAAAGATCAAGACAAGTGGTAAATGTATTTGTCCCACACCATGTTCATCCCACAGCCGGGGACCTGGAATGGCCTAAGCTCACAGCCCTTGGGAAGGAGAGATCCTGGTGGCAGCTGAGCAAGAGCAGTATCTGGTCCCCAGCACCAGGAGGTAAAGATTCATTCAGTATTTGAAGAGTCATCCTGTAGAAAAAGGATTAGATTCATTTTGCTTGACCCCAGAGGACAGAACCAGGAGCAATGTGCAGAAGATGGGATACAAAGGACACTTTAGGCTTGTGAAAAGGTGAAAGATAAAATGACTGAAGAAACAGGACTTGAACTTTTGAGCATTTCTCTTTTTTTAGAAATTGTGTGCCAATTGCTTAACAAACCAGGACCAGATATGCTCTCATCTTAGCCATGGATCAGAATACATGAGGGAGACAGATTTTTACATTTTAAAAACAAATAATCATATAGGGTCAATTAATTTAAAGGAAACAATATATTAAGAAAACTGATTTTAATTGTAGGAATAATTAGAAACATTCCAAGTTGGCAAGAGAAGTGAGAATAATTGTAATTCCCTGAAGTCAGAAAAAGTATCTGGGATCAAAGAAAGGAACATGGAAAAATAACTGATTGATCTGTACAGGGAGAATTTTTTGGATGAGACTTATGGGTTACTTAAGGTGGATAATTGTGGGAAAACCCCTTGAATCAGTCTTTGGATCTGGCTGGGTTTTATGGTCAACATCACCCAAGTCCTTAGCTAAGGATCTCTAAGCAGCAGGTGGACATGGGTGCTCCAGCTTCCCAGTGATCAGATTCAAACAATAAGATTTTTCCCCCAAATTCCCACAACTGGATAAAATTTTTCTTACAAGACAGAATGTGCTCTAGACCCTTACCTGACTAGAAAGGGCACCAAGCTAGCTCCATAATCGAGTTACAAAATGGAGACAGTGTGATTCACTCAATTCTCACAATTAATGTTAGCTGTCCTAAGGTCCTCAATTTCTTCTCTGCTCAATGTCAAGAAAAACCTTCCTAGTAATTAGAGTTGACTCAAAGTGAGATGGAATGGGCTGCCTTAGCAGAGAATGGATTCCATGCCCACAGTCCCATTAGAGGTCTTCAAGCAAAGGTTGGATGGCCATTTGTCAGACATGTGGCAGAAGACATCCTTGAGTAGGATGGCTTAGAGAAGCTGGCTACGAATGTTCCTTCCAATTTTGGTGGCTCTGCCAAAGAATTTTTCTCTGTCGAGGTCTAGGGAGGGTAAATGACTCTTTTTTTGTCATGGTTTCCTCCAATAATATAAATTCCATTTGGAATTAAGATGTTGGGTTTGAGTTCTCAAAGCCAGCTTCCAATTCTCCCTTATCAGAGACTCTGAATTGCAAAAGGAAATTTCCAACTCCATTTGAACAATAAGCCCTAGTTATCGCCTTAACCATAAGCAAATTACCTCATTAGCAATGAGGTCTTGGAGGCCTCCAGGGACTGGTACAGCCAGTCTCTAAATCCTTTTGGGGCTGACTTGTGAAGCGAACAACCTTTCTGGTGTGGTATAGAGACCAAACCCTAGATCTTGGGACAGAAGACAGGTTCAAATCCCAACTTTAAGACCAGCAAGAAGAGAAAGTGTGGACAAATTTTTCTGCCTCTCCTGGACCCCACAGGATCATAAATAATAGATTTAGAGGAACCTCAGAACTCATAGAGTTCAACCTCCTCTAACCAATGAGAAAACTAAAACCCATGGAAGTTACCACGATCATTCAGGCTATAAGTATCAGAAATAGGATTCCAACTCATGGACTTTGAATCCACAGTCAGTCCACTTTATCCAATGCCTTCAACTTCCTTAAGTGTAAAAAAGGAGATGATTGAACTAGATGGTTGTCTTCCAACTCTAAATTCTGGGATCTAGAAGCTTTGCACAAATCCAGTATGGCCACAAAAAATAGGCAGAATAGGATCATTGATTGGGACTTTGCCTGTGAGCTATAAGACTCAATTCATGGTCAGAAAGTTGTAAAGAAACTAGAAAAGTTAAGAATGAGATGAGCTTCCAAACCCAGGAAAGATAGAATTTTATCTCGTCTCCAGTGGAAATAAAACTCATCCTCTGTATAGAAATTAGCATTCCCTTCCCTAAGGTTTGGCATAGCTGGAAGTCCCTCGTTTGTTTTGATTACTATCACATGCTACATGTTTCATATAGCAATTTTTTTTAAACAAATGAAATGAATTAAGCTGAATTCTCACAATTAACCACTACCTGTCCTAATGCCTTCAATTACCTCAAGGCTACATATCAGGGGGAAAAAACTTGCTATTAGAGCTACACTGTTGGAGTGAAAAAGGTGGGACCAGCTAGGAATCTTAGGACCTGGATTCAGTCCCCAGCTCACTTAAGCAACTCAGCCTGACAGGATCTATTTCTTTATCTGCTAATTGGGGACAACAGCATTCCCAGAATAGGTAGGAGGAAGAACATATTTCTGGAAATGTTCCCCAAACCTATCCCATTTCACATGCCCTAAATTATGAACCAGGATAGTTGATGTTCTTGTCATCTGCAAGTGCTCCACCCCCCTGGTGAAGACATAAAATCCATTTATCTCATCACAATCTATCATTTCATCTCTCCCTGTGTCTTATTCCTCCTAAACCTGTTCTTCACCCTCTCCATGACCTCCAATCCCTCCACTTCTCAGTACTTTCCCAAGCCTTTACCTCATTCTAATTTCAAAACTTTAGATAAACACTTCAACATTACACTCTTCTGTTGATTTGCTTCTTCTCTGGTCCTATTGGGGCAGGTGGGTGATACAGTGCCAGGCCTGGAGGCAGGAGGACCCAAGTTCAAATCTCAGATATTTATTAGCCTTGTGAGCCTGGGCAAGTCACTTGGAACCCTATTTCCTCAGTAAAATGAGCTGGAGAAGGAAATAGCAAACTACTCCAGTATCTTTGCCAAAAAACAAAACAAATGGGGTCACAAAGTCAAACAAGACTGAATAACAATCCTTATTACAACTTGTGACGTGCCAACTGCCAACCCCAGTTAACTCTTATCATCTGCTTCCTCCAATCTGACTCATGTGCTGGGGATTGGAACTGGAAAAGGTCACAAAGCCAAGCTAATTGGGTTCTACTACAGATTGCTATTTGCATATCTCAACTGGGCTCTTGCAGCCCCAGACTGCCCTTTTCCTCTTTCCTTAATTAAAATGTTTTCATTCTCCCAACAGACTCTTCTTCTTTCCTCAAGCCTCCCACTTGCCTATGCCATCAATGCTTCATACTTTACTGAGCAAATAGAGATCATTTGTCATGGTTCGATCTTGGTCCCTTCCTCACACAACACAACCTCCAGACATTTTCCCTCATTATCTCTTCCTTTATTCCAGTCTCTGATGATGAATCATCTAATTCCAGTCTCTTTACTTTAGTCTCCTTGCCAAGACCAACCTGTCTTCTTGTCCCCTCAATCCCATCTCTCTCATCTTCTCCAGTAGATTGTGCCCACAATCATCCTCTTCCTCTCTCTAATCTTTAATATTTTCCTAATTCCTTTCCTGCTGTCTACAAATCAAAGTCTCCTTTTTCATCCCCCCCAAAAAACCCAATAAGCAAACAACCACAAAAAACCTTGACTAAAACACCTCCGTCTTCCCTTTCTCTCTCAAATTCCTATAGAAAGCCACCCCCACTGCCTCTATTTCTTGTCCTCTCACTTTCTTTTTTGAACCCCATCACTCAACTGAAACTACTGTCTCCAACATTAGCAGCTAGCTCTTAAATACTAAATCTTTCTTGAATTCTCTATACAATTGGACTTGGGAGTAAGTAGACTAGGCACTGTCCTAAGTACTTTATAAAACGTATTTGTTGATCCTTACAACAATCCTGTGATATAGGTGCTATTATTATTCCCATTTTACATTCAGGGAAATTGAGGCAGGCAGAGGATAAGTAAAGATCACATAGCTAGCAAGATAGGATTTGATTTTGGATCTTAGGCATTGTTTCCACAGTGTTGTCTTCCTTCCTTAATGGCACTGTTGACACTACCCTCCTGGATAGTCTCTCCTACTTTGTTGTTATATTTTCCCCTCTTGGCTCTCCTGCTCTTCAGACTACAGTTTCTTGGACTCCTTTGTAGCGTCATCATCCATTGCTCACTGCTGGTTTACCCACAGAATCCACTTCTCTTCTCTCACTTGGTGACCTTGCTAGTTCTAAGAGATCTAATTATCACATAGATAACCCCCAGATTTATACATCCAGCCCCTGTCTCTCTCCTGAATTCAAGTCCCATTTCATGAAATGCCTCCTAGGCAGATAAACTGGATGTCCCAAGGCAAATCTCACACAACAGGGCCAAATCAGAACTCATTATCTTTCCCTCCAAACCTACTTTTGAAATCCATGGAACTTTGCTATTAATGGTTTGGAGTTTTAGTTTGGGGTCTGATTCTTTTGAGGCTGGGTCCCTCTCTATCTCATCTAGGTTAAACATACTGTAGTTACACACAAATTTAATCCCCAAACTGCTTCATTTCTCTGACCTGAATTTAGGAAGTCTCATGGCCCTTCACTCCACCATATTGGTAAAGACGCCCGATTGACTTTAGCCCTACTGCTCTGAATTCTCAAACTCAAGAAAACCATCACTTTTAGTCATTCACTGGAGCAAGGTTCATGCTTCCCTTTTACCACTGAGAGCACCATCAGCCATCCTGCTAGTCCCCCAGGGTGATATCCCAGGTGTCATCTTGGACTCCTCACTGGTCCTCACTCCAAACACCAATTCATTTGCCAGATCTTGTCATTTCAACCTTCCCCCAAATCTCTCAAATACAACACCTTCATTCTGCTCCCATAGCCCCCACCTGATTCTCATCCCTGATCTCCTCACATGGAATACCACAATAGTCTTCTGACTGGTCTCCCTGCCTCCCCTTTCTGCCCACTTCAATCTGTTTTTCACATAAATGATTTCTCCGACAGTGCCTGTCTGATTATGTCACTCTCATGTTCAAGAAACTCCAGTGGTTTCTTATTGCTACTAGGAGTGAATGAATGAATGAATGAATGTCTTAGAAAACTTCAGTTAAGTAGAACAGGAATTGGCACACTGCAGGTGCTTAAGAAATACTTAAATACGGCTAGCATGTGCTGCTAGATAGTTGTCCTCGGTCAAAGCACTCCCCTTAGTTTCTCCATGTATAAAATGAGGAGATTGAATTAGATGGCCTCTAATGTCCCTTTCAGATCCAACATATAACAATCAATTTTATTGTTTCGCAGTTTTGTCTTTCCCAGATTTTCCAGGTTCCAGAATGAACGTAAAGGGCAGCTAGGTGGCACAGTGGATAGAGCACCAGCCCTGGAGTCAGGAGGACCTGAGGTCAAATTCTGCCTCAGGCTCATAATGATTACCTAGCTGTGTGACCTTGGGCAAGTCACTTAACCCCATTGCCTTGCCAAGGAAAAAAACCCCAAAACAGAATGAACTTACCTGTATCCATGACATAACCCCTCAAAAGAATAAAAAATACTTGCAAGCAAGAACTGCCTTGTCTTTGTATCTCATGTCTTGTACACAGTAGGCATTTCATCACAGATACTAGAGTGGCTCACCATTTCTTTCTCCAGTTCATTTTTCAGGTGAGGAAACTGAGGCAGTTAAGTGACTTGCCCAGGATCACCCAACTACTAAGTATCTGAGGTCCGATTTAAATTCAAGATTAGTCTTCCTGACTCCTGGTCTCTATCCATTTTACCTCCTAGCTGCCATAGAGACATTTAATAGCATGCTAGTTTTAAAGCTCAAAGGGTTTCTAGTTCAATCCCTACATTTTATAGGCGAGGGAACTGAGACTTGGAGAGGAAAGGGGACTTCTTCATCCATGGTCATACTTGTGAGTGGCACCAGCCGAATTTAAATCCCATGCCACTGAGTGCAAACACACTGCCTCCCTATTTAGTGAATGAACCCAGTTAATTAGCTTGTTCACCAGCAGGGGATGTCAGAGGACTAGAAAAAATAAGTGAGCTTCTGTCAGAGACAATCCATTTAGAACACTGTCAGGCCAAATTTGGGGACTTGTCTCTGTGTCCTCACTGGCAGACACGGATGGAAAGAAGACTGTAGAAGATAAAAACAAAGCCATCTCAGCCAGAATGAGTGGCGCTGTCAAAAGCAACGATAAAGTCCAGAATTGGCTTCATTTGAATGAATTTCATTAATTAGACAACCAAAAACTGACTTTGGCATGCCCAACTGGAAATGCTCTTTCTCCATTTTCACTGAGGGTTGGAAGGCCTGGTTCCAGAGACGGATGAGAAAAATGTGAGCAATAGGAAATGACAGATTTTATTTAAATAATAATAATAAGATATTCCCTTTGGGGATTTCCCTTTCAACTCCTTTCAACAGTCTCCTCCTCCAGCTGGCAAGGAAATTAAACTACCTAACATATTAGCTGAAAGGTCTCCTTACTCTCTCGGGCCAAACCAGGATCAGCAAAACAGCTCCAGGTCAATGACCCCCAAACTTTCTGAATAAGAAACATGTTTGGGGGCCTTGTCAAACCAACCCAACCGAATCTGCTCAGTTCTGCCTTCCTTTCCCTTCCCCTCCTGGGCATGAGATGGAAGTAATGCTTAAAGTTCATTTAAATGTCTTTTCTTTCCATAACATTTTAGAAATTTCATTCAGATAACTAGAGTAGCCAAACTCATTAGGAAGCAAGGGCTAGTGCCACCAAACTACTCTACAAATTTCTTAAACATTCTACTACCTTGTATTCATTTTCCTTATATTTATTTTTAATATATTTATTATTATATTTATATACATTTATTCACATATATGCTAGCATATGTAGTTGGTATCTTCCGTGTGAAAATGGAAGTCTTTTGACAGGAAGGATTGTTTTATTTTTTTTTTTAATTTTTATCCCCACGGGTACAGAATAGGGATTTAAATGAAGGCAGCTCATGGCAAAATGGAGAGAGTTCTAGACTTGGAGTCAGAAAAACATGTAATAATCAATCTTTTTCTAGCTATATGACTCTGGACAAGTCATTTAACCTCTGTTTGCCTCAGTTTCCTCATCTGTACAATGGGGATAATAATCCCTAGCTTGCAGGGTCCTGAGGCTCAGGTAGGATAACAAACCTATAAATCCCAGTAATAATTATTATCACACACTAGCTCACTGTAGCTGTAGCCACAAATTCTTCTATTATTATTTTTTTAGGGTTTTTTTCCAAGGCAAACAGGGTTAAGTGGCTTGCCCAAGGCCACACAGCTAGGTAATTATTAAGTGTCTGAGGCCGGGTTTGAACCCAGGTACTCCTGACTCCAGGGCTGGTGCTCTATTCACTGCGTCACCTGGCTACCCCTGTAGCCACAAATTCTTAAGAATTATAAAGGACCTGGTTTTCCATCTTCCTCCTGACTTTTAGACTAATAGACTGAAAGTAGGGCTCTACATCTGCCTAGCATGAATTAGATACTTAAATATTTGTCAGACATGAAAAGCCCTTTGGTTTATGAGGCTGGATGGAGAAAGTTAGCTCTCTCTATATTGGCTGTCATCTGAAAGTGGTCGCCTCTGGTTTCAGAAAAGAAGCATCTGAGCCAATCAAAATTGCCAGTGACTCCACTGCAGTCAGCTCTCCTCAGGGATCCAAGCCCTGACGTCACTTTTGGCATTGGCCTTGCTCACAAGGTCATAGGATACATGGACTAGGCTGTGCATTGCCTCCCCACTCACAGACCAGTGGGTTTCATCTGAATGCTGATTAGGTCTCAGAAAGCAAGTCCAAGATGATTTCCAGAACCTTCCGACTGGATTCTCAAATAACAAGCAAATCTCTTCTTTGAAGAGACTAAATCAATAAGCTCATAAAGAGTTGATCAGATATATTCATTTTTTAAAATTCACCTATAAGTAAGATGAATTCTATAAAAGAAAGAATTCAAAGAAGAGATGTCAACTGAAATGGCCAATTTGCCTTCCCCATAAACAATAAGGCAGTTTCAGTGGTCTAGTTTGCCAAATGCCTTGCTCTAAGACCGAGCAGTGGCAGACTTCCAACGAAGACTATCTTCAAAAAGTCAGAAGGGAGGGGGTGCTTAGCTGGGAAGGAGTGGGGTGTCAACTAAGTAAAGCAAGGGGTGTTAGAAAAGAAAAAGGCAGTGGCAAACATGATGATTTGGGGAGATTGGCCCAACTTGGCCAAATATTCTCTCTCCTTAATCTAACAAGTAAAATAAAAGTTCAAAAAGCTGAGGAGACTGGGAAAATACATTTTAAGCAAAAGAAACAGTTGAAAGTGAGTGGTCCACTTCACAGCCCAGGCTTCTAAAACAGAGTTATTCATTAAGATTCATAGAATGGTCAAGTTCAGAAGGGGGAAAAGGGATCTGAAAGATTCTATAATCTAACCTTCTTATTTTACAGATGAGGAAAGTGAGGTCCAGAGAAGGAAATGATTTGCCCAAGGTCATTCAGCAATCATTGAGAGAAAAAAGAATTAAAACACAAAGCTCTATATTTCAGAATACTGCACTATTGCCTCTCTGCCACCCTGTTAGGGAGAGGGGATCTGAACAAGCAAAGAAATCAATGTGGCACAGACAGACAGATAGTTATGATAGAGGGATGGATGGATGGATATATGGGAGGATGGATGGATATATGGGAGGGTGAATGGATGGATGAAAGAGAGAGCTAGAGTAGATAGATAAGAAATAGATGAAACACAGAGAGAGAGAGAGAGAGAGAGAGAGAGAGAGAGAGAGATGATAGATAATGGATGGATGGATGGATGAAAGAGATTTATAGATATATAAAAGAGATAGATTGAGACAGATGAAATGAATAGATAATAGCTAATCATTTACTAATTGCATATCATATACTGACACTGCCCTAAAGGAATTTACATTCTGATAGGGAAAGACAATACAAAAAGAGAGACTGGAAGAATTCCAGGGAGGAGAGGAATGTGGTTGTTGAGGAAGAGAAGTCTGGAGACTTGAGCAGGCAATCAAACAAAGCAAGACTAGACTGAGCCATAGTTCACCAATCAAGGCATCAGGTCAGAGGTATCTCCAAGGTGGCACGGTAACTGGTGAAATGTTAAAAAGTGTGAGTGGAGAGTAAAAATGAGAAGCAAACAGATGGAACAGGAATAGCAACAGAATCAGGAAGACCTGCATCTTTCTCAGGTCCTGCCTCAAATAATCTCTAGTGAGGTCCTGGGCAAGTCATTTAACCTCTCTATGCCTCAGTTTCCTTACCTATAAAATGAGGAAAATATAGAACTTATTTCACAGGTTGTTGTGAGGATCAAATGAATATACATAAAGCATTTTGCAAACCATAGGATGCTACATAAATGCTTACCATTTCTATAAATATATAAGAAAATAAATGATAATAAAACAGAAGTTTTAAAATTCCTGTTGCATAGGAAATGATAGGAAAATGTCTGTTAGGAGCAGTTAAATGGATATGTTTTGATCCATTTAAATGACCTCAGTTACCAAAGAAGCTAACAGTAGACTTTAAGCAATGTCATTTTTTTCCCTCACAGATTTCTCATCTAAAGAAAGGACTTGGTGCTAAATCGCACAACTGTGGAATTGGAAAGCTGGGAGAAATTTCAGAGGCCATTCAGATCACCCCATACTTAAATAAGAATCCATCAAGTTCCCCAAATGCAGTCTTTGTCTGAAGACCTCCAGCTAGGTCCAAAGCAGTACCTTGCCAATGAACAGCTCTGATTACTGTAACGTTTTCCCTTACAAAAATGGCATCAAATTCAAATCCAGTCATCAGACTGCATAATACCTTAGAAAATCTCAAATTAAAATTGTCTGTGTTGTATTAAATGTGTTAAGCATTCCCCAATTACAATTTGATCTGGTTCAGGCATACTTAGGAACTCTGGGTCCAGATTTTGGCAACTCTACCTCACTCAAGTCTAAATCTACTTGGATTTTACTTCATTTATTTGTTCAACAAAGATTTATTAAGTTCCTACCTTTGAGGCAGGCACTTGGTTGGACACTGGCAATACAAAGACATCAAAACAAAATATTTTCTTCCCTTGAAGAGTTAACATCATATTGGGGAAGGGGAGAGTCACTTTGGTAGACAGGGATAGGCCCTGGAAACTGGAAGGTCCAGAAGAGGGTGCATATCCCAAACATAAAGTTCTACCTGTGCAAAGACACGAAAATGAAGAATGGTATTTTCAAGGAATATGTGGTTTGCCCCCACTGCTCAGAATCTTGACCTCTGGGATCAAGCCAATGAGCCATGAGATCCCTTTTAGCTTGAGTCAATGAGTCTCTCCTTTCCCCCATGACTCCACAGATCCATAGCCTATCGACATGGTGTGCAGATTATATTCAGTTATTTTTAATCAGGTTTATTATTACACATGAGCTCAGCGAAACTTCTGCTGATAAATCAATACCGTAGATTTCCAGGGTTTTAGATTACCTATTCAAAACCTAAAGCTGTGTTACAAAAGGTATATCAAAAAGACTGATGGCACCCATCGTTCTGATTAAATTAGAAAGGGGTAGGTTTTATTACCTCCTCTTTTTAATAAGCTGGACTCCTGAAGACACAGAATCGGAGGGCTGCATTTCATAGTGTTATCACTGATTTCCTCAAGTATCCCTGCCTGGAAGTCCAAGCACTCCCCACTTTCCTCTCCAGGAAGAGTTGCTTTAATTAAAGAGATAAGTGTCTGCCCATTTTCTCTTTTCTATCAATAATGCTGCAAAATTAAATAGCTGGCAAGCTGCATGTTTGTTGCAAAGAAAAACTATCCATTAAGGAGGCTTGTCTCTTTTAAAGGGAATGGAGGCTAAATGTGCTGGGAGAAAGTGTGTCTTGGGAGTGAGAGGGGCTGGGTTCAACTCTGCCCTCTAATGCTTACTACCAATGCTGACTACACTAAGAACCCACTATTTGACAAAAATTATTGGGAAAACCGGAAAACAGTATAGCAAAAACTAGACATAGACCCACATCTCGGACCCCAAAACGTGTAGTCAAATAGTGTAGCCAAATAGCGAGGAAGTCACCATCTTTCTAGATCTCAGTTCCTTAATCTATAAAATAACGAGGTTGGTTCAAATAGCCAAGGCCCCTTCTGCCTCTCAAGCTATGATTCTATGGTCTTTTAAATGAGAGGCAGGATCCCACTATCTGCGAAACTCCAGTATTTGAAGATGCTTTATTTTCATAAATCAAGATGCTTTATTTTCATAAATCAAAGATCCAGAGTGGGAAGGGACCTGAGAGACCATCTAATGGTTAAAATGAAATCAAGAAACAGAGTCTTCTGTCCAAACAATCGTTTATTTAGCAATGTATGTGGTTGAAGAAACAAATCTGGGTAGCCAAGAACCTACAATCTTGATTTCTACACAGTTAAAATACAATTTGGAGGAAAAGCAAGGTGTAGGGATTGGTAGAAGGGATAGGGATAGAGATCACTGCGATGAGAGAAAGAGGGATAGTTTTGTGACATTCGTGAAGTCAGTCCTAATTGGAAGGAAGCATAATCCTGAAACTTTGCCAAAATCAATTAATTTATATGAAGTTGAGACTTAACTTCACAAAATGGTGGATAAAGGGCAAAATGGCGTTACTTGGGCTATTTCGTTATGTAACATAGTCCAACACATTCATTTTACAGATTAGGAAACTGAGACCCAGAGAGAGTAAGCAATTTATTTGGTTAGAGTCACATGGGTAATAAGTTGCAGGGCTAAGATTAAAGTTCATATCTTTTTTTTCCCCAATTGATACTTTATTTTATTTTTCCAATTAAATGTTATGAAAGTTTCTCAACATTCATCCCCGTGCATATACATATTTATAAGTTACATAATTTCCTTCCGCCATCTCTTCCCAATCCCCTCCCCTCAGCGACAAATAGTCTGCTGAACATTGGACAATTTGTATTTAACATGTTTACAGATTAGTCATTATAAGAGAAATAAGAACTAAGGGGAAAAGGAAGATAACTCTGAGATGGGAAGGAAAAACATAAGAGAAATTTTTTTTAAAGTGAACATATGTTCATTCAGATTCTTATAGAACAATTGTACTTCTTCTTATTCATATACCATAACTTGTTCATTCCCCAATCGCTAAGTATCCCCTCAGTTTCAAATTCTTTGTCACTATAAAAAAGACTGCTATGAATATTTTGGAACATGTGGGACTTTTTCCCAATTTTTTATGATTTCTTCTGGATATAGGCCTAGTGTTGGTATTGCTGGGACAGAGGTATGATCAGTTTTATTGCTCTTTGGGCATAGTTCCATATAGCTCTCCAGAATGGTCGGATCAGTTCACAACTCCATCAACAAGACATTATCGTTCCAATCCTCCCACAACACTGCAGCATGGATTGTTTTCCCTTTTTGTCATCTTAACCAATCTGGTAAGTGTGACTGAATTTTCATTTTTCTAATCAGTAATGATTTGGAGCATTTTTCATATGATTTTATATAGTTTTAATGTCTTTGTTTGAAACCTACCTGTTCATATCCTTTGACCATTTGTCAATTAGGGAATGACCTTATAAATTTGATTCAGTTCTCTATATAATTTAGAAATGAAAGCTTTATCAGAACCCTTATCTATAAAAATTATTTCCCAACTTTCTGTACTCCTAATCTTGGCAGCATTGGTTCTATTAGTGCAAAACATTTTTAATTTAACATAGTCAAAATCATCCATTTTATAATTAATAATGTACTCTATTTCCTGTTTGGTCATAAATTTATCCTCTTTCCATAGATCTGATAGATGAGTGTTTCTTGGTCTATTAATTTATCTATGGTGTCGCTCTTTATGTCTAAACCCTGTACCCATTTTAACCTTATTTTGGTATAAGGGCATGAGATGTGGATCTGTGCCTAGTTTTTGCCATCCTATTTTTCCAGTTTTCACAATAATTTTTGTCAAATAGTGAGTTCTTATCTCAGAAGCTGATATCTTTGTTTTTGTCAAACCACAGATTACTGGAGTCTTTTACTACTATTTCTTTTCAACCTTTCCTGATCCACTCGTCCATTACTCTATATCTTAACCAATAACAGGCAGTTTTGATGGCTGCTGCTGTAGAGTATAAAAACTCATGTCTTCTTGAGTCCAAATCCAGTGACCTTTCTTTCTACAGGATCATGTTGCTTTGGATTGCCTCCAGAATCCTTTTGCAGCCCATTCATCACCCTAGAGGTAACTCAAAGAATGTTTTTGGCAGGACTAGTAGTAAGTAGATTTTTTTTCAGAGAAGTTCTGAATAGGAATGGACTGGTATATGAGTACAATATGATAGCTAAGATGATGATGATGATGATGATGATGATGATGATGATGATGATGATGATGATGATGATGGATCTATAGCACTTTGGGGCTTACTGAACATATTAAATATAATACTTCCTATTTTTCTCATGACAATGACCCTGAAAAGTAAGTACCTGCTACAGTCTACTACTGCAGTCTTGGGGTTTAAAAGAATATTTCACAGAATGATTAGATGATTCAAAAAATGTATAAAACAATAGACCTTTATCAAGGTTGTTTTGACTCATATGGGATGCTTTAAGATTTAAATGAGTGATAAGAGAAGGATGTAGCTAAGGCCATAGTAGATAATAGCTTCAAAGTTAAAGCTGGAAATGGATACAACTGGACCCTAGAATTACAGACTTCACATCACCGGGGAGGTTGAACAAGGTCCATGATGGGACCTCAGAGAGGCTGCCTCTGTACTTGATGTGTTCACTTTCCATCCTTTCTCTTTGTCAGTAGTGAGACACCCAGATCCTTCTTTCTTTCCATATTAGGGCACCTCAACAAGGCAGGCAAGGACCACAAACCCAATGAGAAGAGGTGGGTTTCTGTTCATTGCCACACCAGAGTGGTTCTCTATCTCAGCTGAAATATGGAGATGTTTATATACTTAGATGCTAAGATGATAGACCTGGTTCTATTAACAGTCCAGGAGACATGAGTATAAAATCATGAGACTCAGAAAATATTCAGAAGTTTCTAGAAATAAGAAAAGCACCAGGGAAGGGAGGTTGGAGACTGACTAGAGCAATAGAATGCCTTTCCCAGAGTCAGTAACCCAGAATATTTCCCTGGCATTATTGTCTCCATTTTGCAGATGAGGAAATTGAGGCTTCCAAGAGGAAAATAAGTTGGCCAAATTCACCTGGATAATAAGTTTTTTAACTAATATTGGAATTCCGGTTATGCGATTCCAGATTTCGATCTGGAAGGGGCCTCAGCAGCCATCTAGTCCAACTTCCACATTTTCCAGATGAAAGTTCAGAAAAACTGAGCGTCTTGGCCAGGTGCACACCACTAATAAGTGTCAGAGGTGGGACTTGAACTCAAGATGTCTTTAAGATTTTAAATCCAGTATTCTCTACATGATACTATAATACCTATCCTTCTATGATGTTCATGTGAATAACAGAATGCCCTTTCTCCTTGGGCTTAAAGGAACAAAAATCAAAATGTTTCCATTCTTTTCAAACTATAGCACGATAACAACAGAAAAAAAGGTGCGTTACAGAGTGAAATAGAGATTGCTTCTCATCAAAAAATGCAAAGACATACACATCTTGCCCTGTGTTTCAATTCAACAAATATTGATTTTATGTCTATTATCCTACAAACATTGTGCTAATGACTTGCAGTTACAGAGTCAGAAGATAGCTCTTGCCTTCAAGGAGCTTATAATTTAATAGGAAAGGCAACAGGTAAATAAGAGACAATACACCAAGCTATATACTGTACAGGATGGATAGGAAATAATTAAAAGAAGGAAAGCACCAGAAATAACAAGAGTTGGGGGAAGCTTCCTGTAGAAGGATATTGGAGAGAGATTTTTAAATTTATTTCTTTATTTTGAATTTTACGATTTTTCGCCTAATCTCGCTTCCATCCCTCCCCCACACATACGCAGAAGGCAGTCTGTTAGTCTTTACACTATTTCCATGCTATACATTCATCTAAATTGAATGTGTTGAGAGAGAAATCATATCCTTAAGGAAAAAAAAAATAAAATAGCCAGGGGCAGCTAGGTGGTGCAGTGGATAGAGCATCAGCCCTGGAGTCAGGAGGACCTGAGTTCAAATCTGAATATTTTGCTACATGAGATTAAGACAAACAACAATAATAGTTAGAGCCCTGACCCTGGAGACGAGAGGACCTGAGTTCAGCTGACCTCAGGGAACTAGCTACGTGATGCCGGACAAGCCACTTAACCCCGACCTCCACCGAAAGAAAAAAGATGGGGGCCAATGATGACAGGACAAATATGAAATCTGTGCATTCTAAACTAAAACATCTCACTATACAAATGGCTCCAAAGCTGTCTATCTCAGGTAGGTGCTAGACATGGTAAATGGGCAAACCCAAACTTGAAGAGAAGGTTGCACAGAATCACATTAGGGGGATTGTCTAATACTGTTAATGACACCGAGCTCTTCTATTAGTATGAAGCATCTCTTTAATGATGTAAGACAACTATAGATCATGGAATATGATTTCAAAAGAATAGCAATTACATGCAACACACAGGGCAAGGGAAAAATGGATGAGAGGTAAATATAGGTAGGAAGATACTAATGAGGACTTGCCCATAAGAAGTATCATCCCTTATTTATTTTTCATTGATGTTTTATTTTTCCAAATTCATGTTATGAAAGGTTTTTTAACATTCATCCATATGCATGTGTATGTGTTTAAGATACAAAATTTCCTTTCACTCTCCTTTCCCATTCCCTCCCCTCAGTGACAAACAGCCAGGTTAACATTGTACATACGTATTTTTGACAAACATTTACAGATTAGTCACTTCTGATATAAGGAATTAGGATTAAGGGAAAGAGATAATTTTTAAGGGGAAGAGGGAAAGAGATGATGATAATAATAATCAGGGAAACAATAATAAGGGAAAGATAATAATAATCATAAGAGATAATTTTTATAAAGTGTTCATCAGATTTTGAAGGGATGGGGGGGTATTTTGTTTTTCTTTCTTTGAATGGGGATAGCATTGTCCGTAGCCAGTCTAATAGAGTTGTCCGAGCTCTCTGAACTGCTGAGAGGAGCTGCTTCCGGCAAGGCTGATCATCTCACAATGCTGTTGTTCGTGTGTGTGTTGCTCTCTTGGCTCTGCTCCCTTTGCTCAGCATCAGATCCTGTAACTCTTCCACGCTTCTCTAGAGACCAACAAGCATCCATGGTTTCTTATGGAACAATAGTATTCCATAATATTCATGTACCATAACATACGTAGCCATTTCCCAATTGATAGGCACCAGCTGCCCTTATTTAGAGGGATCTACTTAGTCTTTATTTTATGGTATAGAAACTGAGGCTTGGAGAATTGAAGTGACTTATCCAGAGATAAGAGAGATAAGATAGGTCATAAGTGCCAGGCACAAGATCTGAAGCCAAGCTTTCTGAAGGCAAATTCAGTGCTCTCTCTCCTGGTGGCACCAGCTGAAAAACGTCAGAAAGGACTCTTTTAGTTTTTTTCATATATAAATGAGTGGTCCAAAAGGACTGGGGTGGATCTGGTTCTAAGCTTAAGCTGTGTTGTAGCAGTGGTTGAAGGGACCTATAGGGGCCACCCCAGGGAGGGTGTCCCCAAAGCTCCCCTGAAGACTTTCAGGACTTCAGCACTTGTCTTTGTGGCTGATGCACTTCCTGGCTGCTCCTGGGAGTGTGTTGTCACACCACGAGGGCTTCCCTGACCCTTTTGAAATGAGGATTCTCAGCCACCCCCACCCCCCCCACACTCCCCACCCTTTATTAACTACTGGGAAGTAGGGCAGGTGACTCAATAATCTCAGAGAGTGACTCTAACGTTCATGCTATTTTTCTAGCCATAAATCATGTTAATTGTTCAAGCACCTTCCCTCAAAATGTGGGGAAAGGAGTTTGCCCTAGAATGCATCCTGGACAAATACATAGCGTAGGCAAGTCTGAGCCTGGTCTTGGGGCTGCCTCTTTTGTCCTTGTCTTTCCTACTTGATTGTATGTAAACAGGTATCTATGCCAAAGACACGCATGTCCACGCTTGGAGGTCCAGGTTCTGGCTTCTTTAGATCCTTACTGGCAAGGCAGCGAAGAGAGGACTATCTGACAACTATCAGAGAAGATGGTCATCAATAAAGGGATGCATCCAAGATGGACCTGCCTTAACAGAAAAATTATTTGGACAGTGAAAATCTAACGTAAAATCTACCATCCAGCAATTCCCCAAACTGCTTCATGTTTTGATGGGACTGCTAAGTGGCACAGTGGATAGAGCAATGACCTTGGTTTCAGGACAGGAGTTCGAATCCAGACTCAGACACTTGCCATTTACTGGCTGTGTGACCTTGGGCAAAAGTCACTTAACCCTAATTGCCCTGCATGTAGGACCATCGCCAGTCATCCTGATTCCTATCTGGCCACTGGACCCAGATGAATCTGGAGGAGAAAGTGAGGCTGATGACTAACACAGCTCCCCCTCACTCCAATCCAATTCATGTGCCTGTCATGGCATCAGCTCCCTGATGTCATGGTCTTCTTGGAAAATGAAGGACCAAACAACATTATGAGGTTCAAGTATCAGTCACATAGAATATAACCAATAGTTCATAAAAATAGTAGTTACTTGAAGCTGTTTTAAGTCATTTGGTCAAAGCATGTGGTGAGTCTTTTCTTGCTTCTTCTATCTTCTCTTGTCTAGAGAGATCCTTCAGCCACTATGAGTTTATGAAATGGGGCCAAAGTACTGAATCATCCCTGGAGCCACCAGAAGTCCCAAGGAGGATCCAGACAGAAACTCCCTAATGGCCTCAGTAGGTCAAGTCGGCCCCTGCTATCTTATGATCCAATGATTTTTGAGTGGAAAAAGAAGTGGACTGATCTTGTCACAATACCTAGAGCCAACAAAAAGTAGCCCAAGGAACACAATGAAGAGACACTAAAAGGAGCAAAGAAAAACCTCCAGATCATTGGATGAAATGTCTAGGAAAGAGTGATGGGAAAGCATTGATCAACATAGAGAAAGGAGCGATCATCAGTATAGCAAAGCAGAGCGTAAATAGGTCTTGAAGGAAATATTGCAACCAATTAAAACAGGGCTTAGAACAAAAGTATATAGCCATGTAAGCAGCCATTGTCTCAAAGACATTTGGTTTCGGTTTTCTTAATTGGCCAATCCAATTCTTGATGAAGAAATGATAAGATAAGTGTTAACTGTCAGTACTTCACCATGATTCAGAGGCCATTTCAATACAGTGATGGAGGCCTCAAAAGTTCCATAAGAGGGAGACACGGGGCCATTTCACCATTCCAAAGTCTTTGCCAGGGGAAAAGAAGAAAGAAAAAAATGACAAAAGAAAAAAATTATTACATGGTATCACCTTCATTCTTCTCTATAATCTTGGAAATTATTAGGTATTGAGCTCGTTCCAGAAACAATATTGCAGGAATTGAGTGCAGGGAACTGTGCCAAAAATTTCAGCGATAGCTTCATTTCTTTCTTGCCTCTTTTGTAGCAGAGTTTTACACGTCCCTCCCAAGGTTGGTGGAAGAATCAAATTATATGAGGTATATGTGTGTAGACATATTCATAGATGTGTGTGTAAATACACACATGTGTTCACATTTGTTTATGTTTGTCTATAGAGATACATACACATACATTCATGTAAGAAAGAAATTTGCAAACCTCAAGGCATCCCCATAAATGTCAGCAATGATGATGATGATGATGATGATGATGGAAAGCAAAATCTGCTTCTTATGTAATCCCTTTACAGAATAAAAATTGATTCATAAAAGAAGGAAGTATAGAAAATGATGTTCCTATTTAAAGTTTTAAATATTTCTAGTCTCAGAGTTATTTCACCATGTATTAAGGCAGAACACACCAGACTTGTCATCAATTCACCCACAGTCAGGGACTGTGCAACCTTACACTTTTAGTCCCAGGACTCTCATCTGTAAAATGGGGGTCTTGAGATTTGTGCTACTGTGTTATCAAGATGTTGAGAAAACCAAAGGAAATAGAATGTGTGAAGTAACATGGAGAGAGACTGGACTTGGAGCCAGAGAAATCCAAGTTCAAATCTCACCTCCAATCCTTTCTTAACTGCGTATCACTAGCAAAGTCATCCTATCTCAGTCTCAGTTTTCTCATTTATAAAATGAGAGTCATAATAACTACAGTCCTTTGCCTGACCAAGTCACCGCGGGGATTATATGAATTTGAGTGCGGTGTACGGACTCTGCATAGAAGTTTTTGATTGAGATTGTGCAGAAGTGTCAAGGATGCAGAGTGTTTTCCATTACAATATAATGTGATTAGGGAATAATTAATACCATAAATAAAAATACAGTAGGTTATAGATAACGCTAACAATTGCTCTTCCAGATCAATGTGCTGCTGTTGTCATTGTTCAGTTATATACAACTCTTTGTGATTCCATTTGGGATTTTCTTGGGAAGGATACTGGAGTGGTTTGCCATTTCCTTCTCCCAGTTCCTTTTACAGATAAGGAAACTGAGGCAGGGTTAAGTGACTTGTCCCAGAATCACACACCTAGTAAGTGTCTGAGGCTGGATTCGAACTCAAGTTTTCTTACTCTAGGAAGGGCCCTTTATCGACTGTGCCACTTCACTACTATATAGGTAGCCACAAAGCCACTTATATAGGTTTAGTGTTTGTTTCTATTTGAATTTATTCTATTTGAATTTGATATTCTATTTGAATTAAATATCATTGATGCAATAAAGTCTTAGGAGAGGAAACTCCTTCTACTAATACAGGTGACTTCTTCTCTGCCATTTATAGTTCCAGAGGAATAGCCTAGAAATGGAGAAGTTAAGTGACTTGTCCAAGGCCAAACAGCAGTACAAATGTGTTGGCAGCAAGTCTTGAACTGGGGTCTTCCTAATTTCCCAGCCTTCTCTCTATCCACTATAGCATCTCACTACATAAATATATCATTTATATTTATTGTAATTTGTTTGTATTGTTTGTTCCAGGGACTGTAAGGGGAGCTCAGAAGAAGATACTCCCTCTAACGAAACAGATCAGTGTTCATCTCATCTAGGGCACTCAGAGCTTGAGACTTGCCCAGGTGGCACAGCTGGCAGGTGGCATCAGGAGCATTGACTCTCAGGTCCTTCTGACTCCTTCCAAAGGCCGTTCCCTGTCCATGATAATACCTTCTGCCAGAGGTGTAAATACACAGTTATCTACATACATTTGGACATCCATTTCTAAGCACAAATCTCTGTTTTCTTGGCACCTTCTCTTCAAGGTTGCCTACAGAAATGTCCCAAAGTTAAACCTTAAATACCACCAGAGAAATTAGAAAGTGAAAATGAGAGAGTGGCAGTCCATGGAATCCATGCTTCCTCTGCACAAAGGCTAATATCTCTTCCATTCCCACAATCTAAAACACGTTATAGTCACTGAGCTGAAGGTTTCCTCACCTACAAGATGGCCTAATAATCTCCCTGATTCACCATCACAGCCATCCAGTCCTACTCACTCTCATTTTATAGATGAGGAAACTGAGGCCTAGACAGGGCTAAAGGTCAGACAGCAGAACAGGGATCAGAACCCAGGTCTTGTTTCTACATTCTAATATTCTTCTCACTGGACCACACTGAGGTCCCAATGGAATAACAAATATAAAAATGCTTTTCAAACTGTAAATTGCTATAGGCGTGTAAGCTTTCATTTTAAGATGCATTCTTCTGTAAGCTTTATGTAAATAACTCACTGGCCAAAGTCCTAAGTTGATTAGGATCCATTGGCCAACATTTTATCAATACTCAGAGCTACACTCTAGCATGTGAGACCTCCAGAGTCACCAACTTGGAATCCTGACCTGTGGCATAGGTTTAGGCAAGAACACCCAAGTCCTAGAGCAAAGCCATCCACCCACTTGTAGGTTTCCCTTGCTGGCTCGCTTCTTGGACCATGTGGGAGTGGATAGTGGTTCAGGTCCATCAGATGAGTTTGGAGGATGTAAGTGCTATGCTACACGAAGCATCTTGAGGGTATCACTCTTCTGCTCTCTATCTAGGAATGCCCCCGGACTGGACCAAGCCATCAGGTCCCCCATCAAGGTCCATCCCACAGACATATACAACCCCAAGTGGTTCTCATGTTGAGTATTATATAGCTTCCAATTATATATTTAAAGCTTCACATGTTGTAACTAACTCTTTGAAAGATGACATTCTGTTGTTTATGAGTGTCTCATCATCATTAAGGGCAGAGACCATAGTCATGCTTTATTCTCATTTGACTTTAGGACTATCTAACCCAACTCCCTTATTTTTTTAGAAGAGGAAAGACCTTAGGGAGGTCAAACATAGATAAATATATTAACTTGTTTTTATTGAACTCATAATTTATTTTTTTTAGATTTTTGCAAGGCAAATGGGGCTAAGTGGCTTGCCCAAGGCCACACAGCTAGGTAATTATTAAGTATCTGAGGCTGGATTTGAACTTAAGTACTACTCCTAACTCCAGGGTTGGTGCTCTATCCACAGCTCCACCTAGCTGCTCCCATAATATATTCTTCAAAGAGAATTCTTTGTTACAGACTAACTGGAGCCTCACATAACTTGTCAGAGACATGGCTGGACTCCACATCATCAATCAATTTGGTGCTTTCAATAAGCCATGCAGCCTGTTGGGTATTAAGGATATAGCAGTTAATATAAAATAATCCCTGCCCTCAGTGGCTTATATTCTCCTGAGGATAATCATAAAGTTGTCAGAAAAAATAGAAGGGGAGGGGTGCCATATTAGGGTTTAAGCTTCAGACACATCCTCTCCCAGAATTAATGATATAAATAATCTCCTCATTTGCTACTTTAAGGACTGGCGAGATTTGAGATCAAAAGACCTAGGTCAAGTTCTTCTTCTGTTTACTCCCTGACAAGTTGCTTCCCAGAAGTCTCCATTTGCCGCTGTAATCGAAGAGTATTGAAGTAGACACCATCTGAAATCATCTTTAGTTTTGAATCTGGAATTTCTAAGGTCTCCTTTGTCTATAGTGGAGCACTCAGTTTTGATTTAGTTTGGGGTGGGTTTTTTTTTTTGCTTTATTTTTCCATTCATTGGACCTTGTGGATGATTGGTACCTTAGAACAATTGTCTCAATGCAATTGGCACACACAACTCAAGGAATAAGGACATAAGAGATCTGTGATGTATGTGATGTAAGAAGTAGAGAGTAGAATGACAAGATGTCACACCCTACTGAATATAATCTATGGTGGAGCTTGCCTCCAATACAATCAAAACTACCATCCCTCCTACCACTGATCTTTTGAACAGCTCGGTGAGGTAACAGATAATATAATGATATATAATGTTGTTTTCATACATAATTATGTAACATGATTATTATATATGCAAAATAATAGTATAGTATGAGGGGAAATGCTCAAACACATTTTTAATGACTAGGATAAAGGATCAAAAAAATTTAGAGATGCTCTTTATGAGTGTGGTTTACTTCCTTGATAATTGGCACCTGGCAGGAACTTGGCAAATAAGAGAAGTTTAATAAATGCTTATTAATTGATAATTCAATTCCTATAGATCATTGATAAGGAAAGAGAGACCCAGAGAATGAAAAATAACTTATTCAAGATCACCCAGGAAAGAGGCAAGAACAGGTTTTTGAACCCCAATTTTCTGGCACCAGTGTTTTTTTTATTTTCACAGCATTCAACCCATAGCAGGTACCTGATAACTATCTTACTCAAATTATATTTCGTTTTTTTTCAAATTATATTTCTAAAAGGAAACAACTTAATACCAAGAAGCTTATTTTGTCAAAAGATTATGGTGTAAAGCTTAGGATCATCATGATCCCATAGGAGCCTAGAGTTAAAGCTGTGAAAAGGCATCTAGTTCAAGTCTAATACCCCCATTTAAAGTCAAGATCAAAGTAAGGAGTCATTATAAAGAGTTCACTATGGGTCTATCACAGGATGCATGCTGGGTGAGTAAATGGAGACCTCAAAAAACAAAGACAAAGTGATTTACTGGAATTTGTTACAAGAAAAGAAATGAGTGAAGAAATGTAGCTTGCCTTGGATCCAAGTTCATCTGAAGGCTATGTCAATATTTGCACATTCAAAACATATTTGGATCAAATGTACATATTTGCTTTAAACATATCAATGGAGCCAGGAAGGCTTCTATTCTTAGGTGTACATTCATCTTACATGGACTGGATGTTTTCCTACCGAAAATGGGCATCTGAGAAGAGCTATAGGCAGATATTCCTAAACATGGAAATTTTTAATCCACTGAAACTACGAGACACCCTATTATAAAAAATGCAAGTCATTATTCATGATAAAAATGTTTCATATGAAATAATCTATTCACATTTTATATATAAATATAATTTATATATAATTCTTACATAATTTACCTATTTGTTGACATTTAATTTATAAAATTTACCCATTTGTCAATATAGTTAATGTATATAATTGATACATTTGTTGCTATATTAGCATATTTATCATATAATATATATGTATTGCTATATTTACATATTTAATGTATAAAATTTATATATTTGCTGATCTATTTATATATAATTTATCTATTCATAATGTAATTACATAATTAACTTACATATTTGTTTATGTTTTGATCCTTAATTTATATAGTACATTTTACATTTATAATGCACATTTTACAATATGAATATATTAAATATGAAATAAAAATCATCTCCTTCAGTAGAATTCAAACTCTCTGAGGACAACTACTATTTTCTTTTTTTGTTTTTGTACTCCTAAGGTCTTTTACCCAGTAATAATAATCATGTTATGCTAGGAATGTAAGCAGCTACTGTGCTAAGTACTTACAATTATGGTCTCATTTGATCCTCCCAACAACCCTAAGAAGTAGGTTCTATTACCAGTCTTATTTTATAGTTGAAGGAAATGAGGTAGACAGAAATAAAGTGATGTGACTAAGGTCACATAGTTCGTGTCTGAGGCAGGATTTGAACTCAAGTCTTCATAACTCCAGATTTAGCATTCCATCCACTGAGATAGATACCCTCTAGGCATATTTCATAGTCTGTAATATTTGTTGATGGATTGAGTTGAAATTCAGTAACACAATGGTCAGAAATTTTTGTTCGAATTGCATTCTATTCTTTAATATTCCTTGATAATTTGTTACTTTGGGGTTGGTTTACTCTAACTTTCAGAATTCAGTTCTTGAGTACCATCTGATCTAGGCTACTCATTCTCCTTGCCCTCCTCCAGCTGTCATTTCCTTTAATGTGATATTTTGTTTTTCTTGTTTCCTTTCCTCCATTTATCTTGAGACCAAGTCATTCTTGCCCCTAAGGCTTAGACTTATTGAGTAGCTCTCTTCTTTTTTCTCTCAGGACATTATATGTGCTCATTGCACTCAACCTGTGCATTTTCCTATATAATTACTTCTCCAGTCTGGATCAGAACTTTGTACTTGGGTCAGACTCTGCTCTCTCCATTGTTCTTGAATGATGTAGGAAGGTCCTGTTTGTTTTTCATTGATTTTCTTTTATCATTCCTTCTAATTCTCTTCTAGAACTCAACTGGGGTGTTTGTGGGGAATCTGGGCTCCTCTTGGTCCTAAAAAATCTCCTCACACCCCCTGATCTGAATTTCATTTTGATCCATTGATTCACTACATATTTATTAGATTGTATAGGATGTGAAATATAAGGATATGGATTTTCTATTTTACTCTATAATCTAACCTGAATGATTTTCAAGAAGGAAGATGGGTAATCAGATTCCCTGAATGTGAACAATATTTTGACAGCTCTATGAATGATAGGACAGGGTAAAGGGCACCAGTTTGACACTATTATAAATAATAGTTCAGGGGACAACGAAAGCTTTCACTATTATATGTTAAAAGTATAAGTACTACCCAAAGAGATTAAAAAAAGGAATGATTTGCACAAAAATATTTATAGCAACTCTGTAGGGGCAAAGAAGGGATGTCCATCAACTGGGGAATGGCTGAACAAGTTGTGGCATATGATTATGATGGAATACTATTGTGCTATAAGAAACAGTGAAGAAGTAAATTTCAGAAACACCTGGAAAGACTTAGATGAACTGATGCAAAGCAAAGTGAGTAGAAACAGGAGAATATTTCACATAGTAACAGCAATACTATATAAAATGATCATTTGTGAAGGACTTTGCAATTTTCAGCAAAGCAATGATTCAAAACTATTCCAAAGGACTCATGATAAAAAAAAAAAATGTTATTCACCCTCAGAGAAGTAACTGGTGGTTTCTAAATGCAGATCAAAGCATACTATTTTTCATTTTCTATATTTTTATGGGATCTTTATCTTTCACAACATAACTAATATGGTAATGTGTTATGCATGTTTAAATATGTATAAGCTATATCAAATTGCTTACTGTCACAAGGAGTGGAGAAATGAGGAAGAGAGAAAATTTGCAATAAAAAAATTTTAATGTTAAAAATTGACTTTTCATGTAATTGGGAAAATTTAATTTTTTAAAAAATGTGAGCAGAAGGATGAATGTGAACAGGATTGTGGAAGGAGAATCATTAGAACTTGCTAAAATAGGTGTAGGACTGGGGAAAGGAATCAATGAGCAAAAGTCATAATGATTCTGAAATTTTAAGCTTAGATGATGGGGAGGTTGCCATTAACAGATTGGGAATTTGGGGAAAGAGTTAAATTTTCAGGGAGACTAGAGGAGATAGGATGCATTTTGCTTTGTGACTAGCATTGGGTTGAACACAGTCTTTGACATATAACAGGTAATAAATAAATATTCATTGATTAATGGAACAAGTTTGTTGAAGAGGGTGTGAATATGGGGAAGGCTACATTATAAGTGCAAGAAACATGCTGTTTCTCATGTGTAGAGATGCAACCTGTTCTTTATCCTCCAGGCAATGACTAGAGGCTCTCTTTTGTAATAGTCTGCACTATTTGTTCCTCTGTCACTGGGATTGTGTCTACACCCAAGCCTATTAAGAAACAAAGACAATTTCTTCACCCAGTTTCAGACTACCTGGTGTTTATGAACATAATCTCATACTCATGGTTTCAATATTTCTTCCCAAAGAACTTTCTAATATCCCCTCCTGACCACATACCAGACTGGTCCAGTGACTCCTGTAACCTCACACCGATCAATGCTCTGATCTGTCCTGTTTTAATATTTCACTAGATTTTCTTGTCCACCTCATTTATCCCTCTTGCTTTTCTGTCTGGTTGCATTCCATTGATTGTCCCTCAACTTGGGCAAATTCTATGGCTTCAAATATCTCTTCAATGCCAGGGCAATGAGACATTGAGAAATTCTGGCAGGGGACCATGGCTTCCCATGAAAACTAATTCTCAGAAAAATTATAAAATAGGCAAGAGTTATCTTCAGCTCTGGCTTCACCAATCTTCCCTGCATCTCACACCTTCCCTGGCATTTTGGTAAGTGCAGAACAAAAGCCTCAACGAAGGTCCAGTCTCATCGGAGGTTTAATCTCTTTGACCAAGGTTCTCATACCACGGAAGGCTGTGATACCTAGCTGACACTCTGTGATTGACGATCACCAACACCTTCTCGCTCATCAGTAAGCTACTAGATGTCATAATGTTTCTAAGGATAGTCCCTGTTTTCAAGGAGTTTTAGTCCAATAGAGAAGATGCACAAAATAACAATCACTAAACACCTATCAAAAGCTTCATCTGTGCAGGGACTGGGGCTTAAAAAAGTAGGACCTACCTTGAAGGAGCTTACGTTCACTCAAGATGTAACACAAGGTAATGTATGAAAAGTATCAGACTGGAGACTTAAGAAAGGAAGAAGGCATCCTGTTTCCTGGGCTGATCAAAAAAAGGACAGGGCAGCTGATTCCTGAAGGACTGGCAGAGGTTAGTTAGAGGAAAGATAAAGGAAGCAACCTAAGCAAAAGTTCTGAGGGAAAAATGTCTTCCATATGGGACCAAAAGGAATCTTTGTGCAGAGAGAGAGAGAGAGAGAGAGAGAGAGAGAGAGAGAGAGAGAGAGAGAGAGAGAGAGAGAAGGGGGGAGGGGGAAGAAGAAGAAGAAGAAGAGGAAGGAGGAGGAGGAGGAGGATGAGGAGAGGGAGGGAGAGGGAGAAGGAGGAGAAGGAGGAGGAGAAGAAGAAGAAGAAGAAGAAGAAGAAGAAGAAAAAGAAGAAGAAGAAGAAGGAAAAGGAGGAGGAGGAGGAGGAGAGGAGGGGAAGAGGGAGAGAGGAGGCATAAAAGACAATTCTGCTCTCAAGGAGTTTACAATCAAATTGCAATAATCTAATTATTGTATTGCATGAAGTGGCCTTACTCTGTAACAAGACTAATGTCTCTGTGTGCTCAAATGATCCCATTCCATCCTATCTCCAACAAATTGTCCCCTTTGCCATCCTCATTCTTTCACTTATTTTCATTCTCTTCCTGTCTGTCAGTTCATTTTCTGCTGCCTTCAAAATATTGATGTCTTCTTCATCCTCAAAAAAACCCTTTCTTGATCCTTCCATCACACTCACTGTAATCTCTATGCTCTTCTGCCTTTTGTAGCTCAGCTCCTCAAAAAGACTATCTACAACAGATGCTCTGACTTTCTCTTCCCTCACTCTCTCATTAACTCCTTACAATCTCATTTTGGGCCCTATCATTCCACCCACATTGCTCTACCAAAATGACAGTGATCTCTTAGTTGCTAATTCCAAAGTCCTTTTCTCAGAACTTATTCTCCTTGACCTCTCTGAAGACTACACTGTTGGTCATTCTCTCTTCTTTGATACGCTTTTTTCTCTGGATTTTCAGAACTCCTCAGTCTCTTTTGCTGGATCCTCAATCTAGATTATACCCTCTAATCACTGGTGCCCCATGGGGTTCTGAGGCCTCTTCTTTTCTACTAATTCTCTTGGCAGTTTTATGAGATTCTGTGGATTTAAGTGCCATCTCTTATGGTGATTTCTGCCCAATCTGGCCCAACTTCTCTGCTGACCTCCAACTCACACCTCCACTGCCTTTCAGACTTCCCAAATTCAGTAGATGTCTCACTGACTAGTCCCAATGTCTGTAAGGTGCTCCATCCTCTATCCTGATTCCTGTCCTTTCTGGCTTCCTTCATGTCCCAACTAAAATCCCACCTTCTACAAGAAACCTTCCCTGCTTCCTCTTCATTCTAATGCCTTCTTTTTGTTCATCATTGCCTATTTCTCCTGTCTATAGCTTGCTTTATACATATTAACTAGACTATCTTTTGCCTCATTTCTTATCTAACCTTTAACTACTGAAGGTGTGTTGTCTTAGACAAACTGAGACTTGAGAAATTCCTTAGTTTAGAAAGATCAAGGGTCCCACTGCATCTGGGACCATTGTCCTGACCTATGTCTTGCCACTGGTCTCTAATGATTCTGGAGGAGAGACTGGGGTTGATTGCTTTGCAGGTCCCTGCCTCACAGATCCAATTCCTTTGCAAGTCATTGATCTCTTGGAAGGATGAACCACAGTCTCCCCCATTAGCTTCCTAGAGAAGCAGGAACTGCCATTTGCCTCTTTTTGTATCCACAGAACTTAGCAATTTTTATTGACTGACTGACTGACAATATCACATTGAGAAGAGATTTTATCTAAAGTTCCTTCGTGTTAACCTAAAATTTATATTAACTGCTTTAAGAGGAAACAAAAAGCCTGAATACTCAGAAGTCCTTAGAATTAGCATACCTCGCCCTTACTCCGGAGACAGGAAGTCATGAATGGTATCGTTGGGCACTGGGTCACTACCTCTTTAGTTTAGCATTGTATATCTGTATCTTTTGAATCACATTCCATAGTTCATAACTATGGAAGCAGTACGACTGGGTAGAGACCCAGCCCAGGAAGATCCAGGCTGAAATTTCATCTCTGATTCAAACTGTGATCCTGGGCAAATCTTTTGACTTCTTGGAGCTACAATCAATTTTTTAAAACTCTTAAAGTCCCTGTTTCTGGCCTTGTTCTAAGCACTCTTTACAAATTTTTTCATTTAATCATCATGACAACTCTCCAAAGAAGATGCTATCATTATTCCTATTTTTTACAGTTGTCTTCAACTGAGGCAAATAGAGTTTAATTATCTTATCCAGGATTACATAGCTAAGAGGTTATCCGACAGTAGGCCATCCTAGGTCCAGTGCACTACCCACAGGTTTTCACAGGTTCAAAGTTCAACTATTTCTATCCATAAATCAATATTTTTCAGATTAATCTCATTTCTGAATGCCAATCCAAGATGCCCAACTAATGGGAGACATCCTTCAGTGGGAAATACTCTAAGTACCTCAAATGGAAATCTCCAAAATCCATTCTCTTCCTTTCTAAACCCAAACCTCCTCTCAATAATCCTACGTCTATTGGGAATTCCACCAACATCTCATCATCTACGTTTCCCTCTCAAAGTCATCCCTATAATTATCATCACTAAAAAAGAATTTAAGCCCCTGGTTGGAAAAGTCTTTTTTTTCTATTTCTGTAAATCTTATATCTAACACAGTGATTTGCACATAGGAGGAACTTGATACATTTTTAATTTAATTTTTAAAAGGAAAAAATTTGATTTAATAAAAATGACTTCTTTCACAGACCCTATAATTAATTATATTTTCAGATTTATATTTAACTTCATATTTCTACCACTTTCCAGAAGGCAATTTCTGATGGGAGAAGCAATCTATTACAATTTGATATTTGGAAGTATTTTCATTCTAATTTTACTATTGTAAGAGAGTGATATTTCCTCCCCAAAGGTCACATGCAGATAACATATTTTCAGCATCTTGTTTCAGACATACATAAAACTGCTTCCCCAACTGGTGATTATAATAGGAACTCATTCATATAAAAAGTTATGCTCTAAAAGGAAACTTTTTTTTTTAGGTTTTTGCAAGGCAAATGGGGTTAAGTGGCTTGCCCAAGGCCACACAGCTAGGAAATTATTGTGTCTGAGACCGGATTTGAACCCAGGTACTCCTGACTCCAGGGCCGGTGCTTTATCCACTGCGCCACCTAGCCGCCCTGGGAAACTTGTTTTTAGTGGGGAAGGAACATTAACTAAAATCATTGTTACTCCATTCACTCATTCCCATATTCAGCAAACATATAATAAGTGTAACTGCCATGTGTCAAGTCACAGAAGCAAGGATGCAAAAACAAAAAAGAAATAGGTCCTGCCTTCTAGGAACTTGCAGTCTAGCCTCATTTTTATTTATCTCTCTGAATTACAGATAAAAGAAATAAAGTCTATCAATATCCTGTTTTAAAAACATAAATTTTTTAAATGTTTAAGACTTAAAAAAAGAAAATTGAGACAGATGAGAGGACAGTGGACCTGGTTTTCTCCCTAAGATACAATTATTACTTGCCATTCTCTCCAATGGTGGTTTCTCTTCTCAAACTCCCTTACAAAAGGCCAACAAGAGGTGTTGAGAAGTTTCTGGCTCCTTGCATCCATTTGGTCCCCTTTTCTTTCTACAAAAGACTGCTCAGATACCAGTTTCTTCATCAACTGTTCCCTCAGCCTCACATTTGAAAGTAGGCCACCCCAGGTTCACATTTTCCCAAGAGTTCCTTGTCTGGATCTTTCCCCATCAAATGCCATCTTGTATTATAATAGACTCACAAAATGAGGGTAGAGGGCAGGAGGCCTGCTGCATTCTAAAGTTAGCCCCTAATGCAGATATCTTGCAATGAAAATTATTATTGAAAATTCCTTAAATGGTCCATGAAATACATACATAAATTTATATATAGCTATATAGGTATATATGTATATACAAATGTGTGTGTGTGTGTGTGTGTGTGTGTGTGTGTGTGTGTGTGTGTGTGTGTGCATGGTGCAGTGGAGAAAGCATCAACCCTGGAGTCAGGAGGACCTGAGTTCAAATCTGGTTTCAGACACTTGATACTGTATGATCCTGGCCTTCTTGGAGTTTGAGGAACAAGGAGCTTCTACCACTGCAGACTGGCACCATCTCTTTAAGAATCAGTCTAGAGTATTGAGATGAACTCACAGATCCAGGGACTGACATCCTCTAGAGGCAAGATGGATCAGAGACAAGACTTAAAACCTAATTTCTATGTTGCCTCTAACACACACACACACACACACACACACACACACACACACACACACACACACTCCTTGTGACAACCTTTAGATAAGTCATTTAACCTTTCTCTACCTCTGTTTCCGAATCCAAAAATCAAAGATAAAAATGGCAACTATTTCACACTTTCTATAAGGATCTATTAAGATAATATATTTAAAGTGCTTTTTCAAACTTTAAAACATTATATAAAGGTTAATTATAATTAGTAAAAGCTTTCCATCTCTGTGTTCCTTCTCCATTTGATCCATTCAAATTCTCTAGCTGGCTTCCGCTGTCTCTTTTATTCCTTTCTTATTATCTCCTAAGTGCTGTTCATTAGGAAATAGTATCTTTCATTTTAAAACTACGCTGATTATTCCTCCTTGGACCACTCAAAAGGTCACATTCATTAGCACCACTGAACCAGCAACTTAAAACTATTTTTCAGTATAAATAATGAAAAATTCATAAATGAGAGCAGAAAAAGCATTCACTATGTGTTAATGCTAGGAATAGAAAACAAGCAAAGAGACAGTCTCTACTTGCCTTCCAGAAGCTTACATTTTGGGGGTAGCTAGGTGATGAGACAGAGCACCGGCCCTGGAGTCAGGAGGATCTGAGTTCAAATCCAGCCTCAGACACTTAATAATTACCCATCTGTGTGGCCTTGGGCAAGCCACTGAACCCCATTGCCTTGCAAAAACCTAAAAAAAAAAAGAAGCAGCAGCAGCTTACATTCTAAGAGAGGAGGCAGCAAATGAAAAAGGACTGAAAGAAGGAGAGGAGAGAAGAGGGGACCCTTGCTAGGAAATAGGTGAAAAAGTTGTCCAGAGTACTAAGAGAATAGGGTTAGAGGGACCCCACTAGTTTCCAGGAAGAACTGACAGGACTGGAAAGCTTCCAGGGCCTCTCTCTGGCTTGAAAAGGCCATAGACTACACAGATAATTTTATTTTTTATATAAACACCTCTCTAATACCATTTCCTCCTACCTGCCTCTAATTGCTCTGGAAAGGAACATATATTTGATGCTCAGAATGCTAGTATTTTAATCAAGAGAATAAAAACACTGTACAATCCAAACTCAGAATGTCACAAACAGAAAGGAAATTGGGAAGGAAAGTAAGTCTTTCCTTCAAGTTTATAATGAAACCTAAAGAGGATTTGGTATAATAAATAAACCTCAAATGATAATCCCTGAACCATATACCTCCATCATAAGCTATTTAAGGAAATTCAAATTCAACCTTTTGAGGAAACAGAGGCTAAAGGATATGAAGTATGCCATCACAGAATGTGGAAGCTGCCTCATCCAGTCGTCATATAAACAAGAGTCCATTCTGCATCATGTCCAACCAAATTAGTTTGCATTCACTTGATAAATATTTAGATTTACCAATCTAGATATCTTAGCGACCATTTCTTAAATTCAAGAACAGGACCCAACCCAAGTCCATGGGGTCATTGCTGGATCCTGATGGCTCAGAGTGAATGTAAAAAGAAATTGTCACTGTTTAGTCCAGAAAACTGAGGGTCTTCCCCTCCCAGATTGATTTTCTTAATTAGGTAAAAGAGGCCATTTTTTTACCTCATTTTACATCTCCCTTAATCATTGAATGGGTTTTTCCTCAGTCAAATTGAGACCTGGAAAGACGTTAGCTTAAAAAGACCAAGGACTCCCACTACATCCTAGACATCTCCTGATCTATGTCTTGCCACTGGACCCAATTGACTCTAGAGGAGTAAGAGAGGCTGATGACCTTACACAACCCTCCCTCACATAAATCCAATTCATTTGCACCTTCCTGATGTCATGGTCTTCTTCAAGAAGGAAGGGCCGACCCCATGACCACCAACAACAAATTACATTATCCCAGTAAAATGAAAGCTTCTTCAGGGTAGGTTCTATTTACTCTTTGTAGCAGCACCACTTTGTCCAATGCTTTGCTCATAAGGAGCACTTAATAATTGCTTTTGAATGCTTAGGTTGATTATATCCACCAACCTTAGGGTGCTACAAGAGGAAGGGCACAGGATTTCTCAAAGAAGCTAAGCTCCAATCTTCCTTATTCCCCCTGTTATCTTCAAAACATCCCTTAGGCCCTTGGAGTCATAGTTTTCTCAATTAACAAAGTAAAGGAACTGGACTAGATGACTTCTAAAGTCTGGTTCAACTATAATCTATGATGCTATGACTTTCTTTTTTTTTTTAGGTTTTTTCAAGACAATGGGGTTAAGTGGCTTGCCCAAGGCCACACAGCTAGGTCATTATTAAGTGTCTGAGGCCAGATTTGATCTCAGATCCTCCTGACTCCAGGGCCGGTGCTCTATCCACTGCGCCACCTAGCCGCCCCAATGCTATGATTTTCAATAGTGAATAATCATCAAAGCCAGACTCATCCCATTCTTTATGATTTTTGACCACATCCCAATCAAGTTAAGCACTCACCTCTTATCTCCCTCTAAAAATTCTTGAAAAGTCATTTATAGGCCAAGAAGGTTCAATATGACCTGTTGCAATAGGTTTTGAGAACTGACCGACATTTTGAGATTTTTAGTTCAGAAGTACAAGCAAAAAATAAGTTCAATTCTTAAAACAATTTGGGACTATCACAATCATTGAGCCAAAAGTGAACTTGGGTACCTCCTGAGAATTCTTAAAGGCACCTACGTAGTCTGTGAGACAGAAACAGAGGAGGAAGACCCTCAAGGGGCAGCAGCAGCAGCAGCAGCAATGGAACTCAACCTCCCCAGCTCTATGCAAGACTTAATGAGTTGAGCCTTAGGCAACAGGTAGAAAAGATTGAAAGACTGATGACAGAAAGGAAATGGAAGGCTGATCTGCAGCAGGAAAAAAAGGAGAAATCAAGGAAGATCATCAGTTCACTAATCAGGTTGAAGTAACCAAATGTGCTGACCTCTTCAAGAACAGAGGAAGGGGGCAGCTAGGTGGCACAGTGGATAGAGCACCGGCCCTGGAGTCAGGAGTACCTGGGTTCATATGCAGCCTCAGACAAATAATTACCTAGCTGTGTGACCTTGGGCAAGCTACTTAACCCCATTGCCTTGCCAAAAAAAAAATTTAAATGGTCAACTCATGGGGCAGTTAGGTGGTGTAGTGGATAGAATCCTGGAATCAGGAGGACCTGAGTTCAAATCCATCCTCAGACATTTAATAATTTCCTAGCTATGTAACCTTGGACAAGTCACTTAACCCCATTGCCTTTCAAAAATAAAAAATGGCCAATTGTTTCCCCATTTTTTCTCCCTAGGTCAGTACAAAAAAAGAAACAGTAACATATTCTTCCTTTTTTTATCCAAATACTTCCTGTATCTGAATTTTGCTTCAATAAAACACAAGGATTAGCTAGAGATAAACATCAATTCAAACTTGAGTGGAGAACTAAATGTAAGAGATCTGGGCTCTGAGCTATTGTGGTTGTATTTTGTTTAATGTGTTTTTGTCTGAAATAAATTTCATAAAGGAAGGGGGAGGAGGGAACGAAACAAAGTGCAGCTAAGAACCATTACATTGCCTTTGGGCTAAAGAAAACAAACAACATATCTGTGATCACAGAGAGACTAAATAGCTGTCCAGAGAAAAAGAGGATAGAAAGGATGAGCAACAGCTGGCCAATGGTACCCCCCCATTGCAACACCTGTAACCACTGGTGCCATCTAACACTATTAAACTTATCTAGTACCTCTCCTAAGAGTCTAGAAGGGAGAATTAGAAAAAGCATTTAATGAACGCTTTCTCATTCATCAAAAACCACTTTCTGCAGGTGGACTTTCCTATTCTCCCATCACGACCATCTGCTTTACTGCTTATAGTTTCTCTATATTTTGTATAACTCTTATAAATACCTATCTGAATACATATTGCTTCCCTCATGCATGCCTGGGGGCAGCTAGGTGGTACAGTGGATAGAGCACCGACCCTGGAGTCAGGAGGACCAGAGTTCAAATCCAGCCTCAAACACTTAATAGTTACCTAGCTGTATGACCTTGGGCAAGTCACTTTAACCCCATTGGTTTGCCAAAAAAAAGAAAGAAAGAATGCATGCTCTTTGAGGACTGGGAGAGTGTGTCTACCTCTGAATCTCCAACACCCAGCATAGATTATGTGCCTAATAAATACTAGGAGTATGAGAATCAGCAGATGGAAGTTCTCATTCCAGCTTTTCCATTCCAGCCATGTGAATGAACATGTCACAGATAGGCTTTAACCTCAGTTTATCAATCTGTAAAAGAGGTCATGGAGAATTGACCAAAACATCTGTACAAAATCTTTTGTTTTAAAAAAGAAAAAGAAGTAGATGGAATTAAACTAGATAATGAAGAAACAAACTTCTCATTCTTTGCAGATGATATGATGGTATACTCAGAGAATTCTAAAAATCAACTAAAAAACTCCTTGAAACAATTAGCAACTTTTACAAAGTTGCAGGATATAAAATAAACCCACATAAATCTTCAACATTTCTTTATATTACCAACAAGGCACAACAGCAAGAAACAGAAAGAAATTCCATTAAAAAGAATTGTAGACAAGATAAAATACTTGAGAGTCTACCTGCCAAGGCAAACTCAGAAATTATATGAAAACAACTATAAAAACTTTTCACACAAATAAAATCAGATCTAAATAAATGTCAATTGCTCATGGGTAGACCAAATGAATAAAATAAAAATGACAATTCCACCTAAATTACATTACTTATTCAGTGTTATACCTAGCAAACTACCAAAAAATTACTTTGAGTTAGAAAACATTATAACTAAATCCATATGTAAGAAAAAAGGACAAGAATATCAAGGGAATTAATGAAAAAATGCAAGGAAGGTGATCTAGCCATACCAAATCTAAAATTATATTATAAACCATGTTAGCAAAACTATCCAGTACTGGCTAAGAAATAGAGTGGTGGACCAGTGGAATAGATCAGGTGCAAAAGAAACAGTAGTGAATGACGATGGTAATCTGTCATTTGATAAAGCCAAAGACTCCAGCTTCTGGAATAAGAACTCACTCTTTAACAAAAATTGCTAGGAAAACTGGAAGATAGTATGGCAGAAACTAAGATAGATCAACACCTCTCACCCTATACCAAGATCAGGTCGAAGAGGGTATAGGGTTGAGGCATAAAAGGTGATACAATATACCAATAAGGAGAACAATGACAATCTGTCAAATCTATGGAAATCTAAGGGAAAGGGATCAGTTTATAAGCAAAAAATAAATAGGGAATATTATAAAAGACAAAATTTATAATTTTGATTACATTAAATTGAAAAGTTTTTGCACAAATAAAACCAATGCAACAAAGATAAAGAGGAAGGTAGTAAGTTAGAAAACAATTTTTACAACTAGTGTTTTTGATAAAGGACTCATCCTAAAATAAATAGAGAACTGAGTAAAATTTATGAGGATACAAGTTATTCCCCAATTGATAAATGGTCAAAGGATAGAAAAGGGCAATTCTCAGATGAAGAAATCAAAGCTACCTATAGTCATATGAAAAATGCTCTGAATCATTGATTAGAGAAATGCAGATTTTTGAATTTCTAATCTACAATCTCACATCTATCAGACTGATCAATATGACTAAAAAGGAAAATAAACAATATTGGAAGGAATGTGGGAAAACTTGAGACCTTTAATGCATTATTGTTGGAGTTGTGAACTGATCCATTCTTTCTGGAGCTCAATTTGGAATTATACCGAAAGAGCAATAAAACTATATATACCCTTTGATTCAGCAATACCATTACTAGTGCTGTATCCCAAAGAAATAACAAAAAATGGTAAAAATCCTACATGTGCAAAATTATTTATAGATGTTCTTTTCGTAGTGGCAAAGAACTGGAGACTGGGGGGGATGTTCATCAATTGGCAAATGGCAGAAGAAATTGTGGTATTTGAATATGATGGAACACTCTTCTCTTGTTCTATAAGACATCATTAGGTGGGGCAGCTAGGTGGCATAGTGGATAAAGCACCAGCCTTAGAGTCAAGAGTACCTGGGTTCAAATCCTGTCTCAGACATTTAATAATTACCTAGCTGTGTGGCCTTGGGCAAACCACTTAACCCCGTTTGCCTTGCAAAAAAAAAAAACTTAAAAAGAAGACATCATTAGGGATGGGACTTCAGAATAGCCTGGAAAGAGTTACATGAACTGATGCTGAATGAAGTGAGCAAAACCAGAAGAACATTATACATACTCACAGCAACAGTGGGTGATGATCAGCTATGATGCACTTAATCACTTCAGAAATACAATAATCAAAGACAATTCTGAAAGACCTATGAAGGAAAATACCATCCAAAGAAGGAACTGTGGGGGCTTATAAGCAGATCAAAACATACTATATTCCATTTTTAAAAATTGTCTTATATATTATACTTTTTTTCACACTAATTTTTCCCATTTTGATTTGATTCTTCTTTCACAATAGGATTAATATGGGTTTAAGTTTAACATAAGTTATACATGTATAACCTATATTAGATTCCCTTCTCTCAGGGGGAGGAGGGAGAGAAGGAGAAAATGTGAAACTCAAAATCTTCCAAGAAATGATTGTTGAAAACTATATGGTTGGAAAAAATTAGAATCTTTTATTTCTAACATTCTCCTTTTTATTTTCTATTGATTCCCAGTACTGCCTGGGGAAAGAGGGAGGCAAAGAGAGAGAAGAAGAGAAAAGAAAAAAGAAGGGGAGAGGAGTGGTTCTTCCCTTTCTTTGTATCATGGCACCTTCAACAGTCTGGAAAACCTATGAACCACTTAACAGAATGATGTTTTTAAATTATTAATAATAATAACAATAATAATAATGTTGTTCAGTCATTTTTGAAGTTTGCCCAACTCATTGTGACTTCATTTGGAGTTTTCTTGGCAGAGATAGCAGAGTATTCAAATACTTAGCACCTTGTACTTCTTTCATGTACATAGAATATGTTTCTCTTTTATAATCATCGTGAATGGCCCTGATTTCATGGCATAGAATGATCAACTGAAGGCTCTAGGAATGGTTCTTATGGAAAAGAGAAGCCTCAGGGGATGCAGAATGACTGTCTTCAAGTGTCTGCAAGCCATCCTGTGGAAAATGGATTGGATTTGTCTTGTTCAATTCCAAAAGGGAGAAATCAAAGCCATAGTTAGACATCGCAAAGAAAAGTTGGGATTTAGGCTTTAAATGAAGAAAAACACAAACCTTTCCAATATTAAGAGCTACCCCAAAAGGGCCTGGTTGCCTTCAGAGGTAATAAATTCTTCCCCATTGCAGTCCCTTCAAGCTGAGACAGCGTAACTGCTTTTTTGAAGCTCTATAGTGGGAATTCTCTGAGGTTATAGTTTGAGCTAGATCATTCCTAAGGACCCTTTGAATTCTCAACTTCCATGATTCTGTGAGGAAAAATAGAAAAATTTTCCAATCCCTGGTTCCCAGGGATTTAGCCACACTAAACAGGAAAAAAACATAACATGGTTGAGCGCTTCCTTTTTATTTTAATTTTTAATTTTATTTCTTATTATTAAGAACTTTGCAAATATGACTGTTTCTATATATACGTAGACAGATTGACTGTCAGATTGAAAATCTCTTACATGCAGCACTTTTTAAAATAGGATGTAATAAATTTAATGCAATATTTCTAAAACTATGTTACTTTTCTGTATCTCTGAACTTCCTTCTGTTTTCTTCTGTGTATTTTTAGATGTTTCAATGATGTTTTTTTTCCACTTTTTATTCTTTTGGGGATCTCTATCCCCATTCCAGATTATATCTCCAACCTCTACCTCCTCTACCCCTCACAAAAGAATCCTTCCCATAACACATCAATATGGCCAAACTAAACAACCCCATCTATTGACCATGGTTGCATGACTCTTTAAGGAATTAATGTATCTTTTAAAAACATTTATTAAATCTCTACATGACAGGTACTAGGGTTGTGTCCAACTCTTCATGGCCCCATTTGGAGTTTTCTTGGCAGAGATGCTAGAGTGGTTTGCCTTTTCCTTCTCCAGCTCATCTTGCAGATGAAGAAAATGAGGCAAACAGGGTTAAATGACCTGTCCAGGGTTACACAGCCAGTAAGTGCATCTTTCTTACTCCAGGCCCTGCATGCTCCCACTGCTCCACCTAGCTGCCCCAGATCAGGAATAATGGTAGACAAAAAGGGGAACAAGATCTATTCTTCCAACCGCAGTCTGATGTAGCAGCTAGTTTTTATTCCATTGAAGTAAAGAGGCAATTGTTTCCTAGTTCACAGACTCTGAAATCTTTCCACAGACCCCCTTGGGAATCTATGGACCCCAAGTTCAGAATTTCTGCCCTGGGCTAGGCCGCCTCTATGAAGATTATATAACATGTTGAATCCTCACTGAAAGTATTGTTCTTGTTCTTTCTAGAAAGCCTGGCTTTGAGCCCTAACAAAAGGCTATTTTTAAAGCTACTTGCTCCACTGAACAATGTGATCTTTGCAAGACTAGCAGGTTGTTGCAGTGTTGGAGTATTTTATCTAGAAACTGTACAAAGGTGCAAAACCATTCCAGATAGTCAAGACAGGAAAGAGTGGGCAGGGGAGATGTACAGTAAATCCCCCCACCCCAGGTAAGTTTAGGGCAATGGGAGAAGGAAGTTTCTGAAACATGAAGCAGGACAGCAGAGGAAGTATCCTCTTCAGGCAGAAAAAATGCTTCATAGGCAAAAGAGCAAAATCCCAAATCTATGACATGGCTGTCATTGGGGAGGTCTCAAGGGGGACAAGCAATCCCATTTTCTGCTCTTATTTTGGTTGCAGCTATTGATTCATTCACCTCTGAATCATTCTTTCCTTTGTTATTATTGATTTTTAAAACCAAAAGGCAGATTTAGCATTTATTCCTTGCTCTTCTCAAGAATGATAGTGAACGGGCTTGGGGGTAAGTAGAAGGGAGGAGGGAAAGATCTCATTATTTTTGTCCTGTAGTTTCTCCATTCAGGACAGACCCTGAAGTTCAAATCCTCCTGGAGGAAAGAAAACCAATAGTGACCTCACTGACTAAGCCAGTTTGCTCCATTGACAAACAGGTCCACGGTGCTCATCAGCATCACCCTGTCTAACTAGCATCTACCAGTCCTCACCAAATTCATGCTCACACCTCCCCTTTGTTCATCCAAACCTTGCCCCTTTCACTCCTAACTGATCAATCAAGGATCAAAAATGCCTCCTTTTGTGAGGGGAATAGAGAAGAAGAAAGGTCATGTAGGTGGTCCAGTGGATAAAGTGCCAAGCCTAAAGTCAGGAGGACTCCTCTTCCTGAGATCTGCCCTCAGATGCTTATTAGTTGGGTGACCCTAGGCAAGTCACCCAACCCTGTTTGCTTCAGTTTCCTTATCTGCAAAATGAGCTGGGGAAGAAAATTTGCCAAGAAAACTCCACTGTCCACTCTTTCATATCCTGACTATCTGGAAAGGTACTGTATCTTTGTGCTGAATTGTAATTGTCACAAAGAGTCAAAAATGACTGAAAATAAACCAAACAAAACAGAGAGAGAGAGAGAGAGAGAGAGAGAGAGAGAGAGAGAGAGAAGAAGAAGAAGAAGAAGAAGAAGAAGAAGAAGAAGAAGAAAAAGGAGGAGGAGGAGGAGGAGGAGGAGAGAGGAGACAGGGTGGAGTTCACTAATATTTATGGCTTTCAAAAATAATCATGCTTCGACCCTTTAGTTTTAAATAACAAATTCCATTCTCAGTTCATAATAGCAAAAATTTAGATCTGAAAGGGATCTCAGTGGTAGAGATTTTACAGATGGGGAAACTGAGGCCCACAAAGACAAAGTGACCCGCTCACAACCATGCAGATAGATGATAACTAGAAAGGCCAGGGTTCAAATTCAGGTCTTCTGAATTCAACACCTGTGTTGGAATTCTCTCCTTGACTGCCTGACTAACCAGGAATAAATCACTTTTCCCTAAGACTGTTTCCTTTCCTGTAAAAAATGGGAGGGGGGTTGGATGATATGATTTGCAAAACCCCTTCCAGCTATAATTCTTGTGATCCTCTATCTACTCTCCATCCTTCCTTCCCTACTGTTAGCCCAGCCTAACATCCTATGCTGGGCCGGGGCCAAGGCCTTCCTACTGCCGAACCCCATTGATTCTAAAACCAGAAGAGAGAACTTGAAGCCATGCCATGTAAAATGCTGCATAGATAGCAGCTGTTGCTATTGCAATTATTCAATCCAGGCTAGCCTTTGAAGGGGTCTAGATTTCCAAGTCAAGCTACAATTCTCTCTCTCTCTCTCTCTCTCTCTCTCTCTCTCTCTCTCTCTCTCTCTCTCTCTCTCTCTCTCTCACACACACACACACACACACACACACACACACACACATATTTCTGTAATCTGGACCTTGGGTCCCGACTAGACCAAAGGATTGGCTTCTGTTCCCTTGATCTAAGAATCCACTGAACCTTGAAACAGTATCAGAGGACTAAGGCTGTTCTAAAAAACCCTTTACTGAACTCAGGTGTCCATGAGAGAAAAAGCATCTGAGCTTTTCCTCCAAGAAAATTGAACAGCATGGCAACACAAGTTAATCTGAGCCCATAAAAATGTGCCTTTGTAGATAGTATGATCATTGGGGTCCAGAGAAAATCACTGCAGCATTTTTGGAAAAGCCACTGAGGGAGCTATTTCTCTACCCTTGGCTTACCATGGGATGACCTTGAACATATCCATTACTGGGATGGATGACTCCAACAATGAATCCATCAGTTCACCCATTTGTTTTTCTACCTTCTCAAGGCTTTTCACTTCTGATGCCTTGTTTCCACATAATCAGTCTGCACTCTAGTCCAAACTCTCATCTCCTCTCTTCCAGACAGTTCCAAGGGTCTTCTAATTGGGCTTCCTGCTTTCATTCCCCCCCCCCAACTCTCTCACACACACACACACACACACACACACACACACACACACACACTCTATATTGTCAAAGTGATATTCCTAAAGTTTAGTCCTGATCCAATCAGCACCCAACTTAAAAAAACAAAACGGGTTCCTATTGATCTTTGTTGTCTGATTTCAATAGAGGTTCTAACCAGAGGGCTAGCTGCTCCCTGGAGCACAACCCAAATCTGAAATGAGTTGGCTCTCAGACTCAAAGCATCACTAACTTTCCTCAAATCACAATTCAGGTACCACCTCCTATAAGACACCTTCCCCCATAGCCCAGTGTCAACACCACAAAAAAAATTAAAATATCATATTTATGTATATATATATAGGCATGTGAATGTATATGATATATGGATATATATGTATTGTGGGTTAAACATGTGAAATATATAAGACATATATGGGCATATAGTATTGTTTGTCCTCTCTTTTTCAGCTGACCAATGACATCACAGAGTAGCATCTTAACTTGAGTGCAAATTGAATCTAAGTGAGGCAGAGGTGTATGAAGTCAATGGTCTCATTCTCTCTTCCAGAGTCATCAAAGTCCAGGGACAGAACAAAAAGACAATTGGAGATGGTCTGGGGTGCAGTGGGTGACTTTGGCATCTTCAGATGCTCTACAACATCTGTTTTAGCCATTTTCATGGACCTTGGAACAAATTATTTTCACCCCCCCCATTCCACCAGGGGAAGACTTCATCAGCTTGAGGTACACATTCCCCTAACTCACCAATGGGTTTGAGGCTTGCCAGTCACTGTCATCCTGGTTGAGTCTGTTGCCAGGAAGGTTTTACTAGATGGGGTCAGTGCGTATACTACAGCTGCTTGAAGCCACAGGTAAGAGTTGGGTGACAAGTGGGCACCAAAGGGGGGTGAGCAGCCCTCACACCAAAAGGGGCTAGTCCTCCTTGAACACCCCATATACCCATATGTACATATAGTATTTATGTGTGTGTTCTGTGTATTCATGTGGGTCTGCATGTTTTGTATACGCATATGTATGTATTTTTTACCAGATATATTATTTCACTGGCATAGAGAATTTCCAGGAAGGAAACTCACTCTACCAATGCAGTTTGGCTCCTGTTTTGCCCTAGAGACTTGAGTCTTGAGAAAGCTGCCTAGTACAATGAGAAGTTAAGTGACTTGTCCAGAGTCACACAGTCACTGCGATAAAACTGGAATTCAGATGTCTTCCAGACTCCAGGGCCATCTCTACCATTATAGAAAGCTGTCTCTTGTTTTATATGATCTTCATTTATATAATAATAACAATGGTATAATTTGTTTCTATTAATTGATTAATAATGAAATTTATATACTGCTTACTTTGTACCAGACATCATGATAAACGCTTTACAATTAATGTTACATCTGAGCCTTACCACAACCCCGAGAGGTAAGAATAATTAGAACGATAGCTAACATCTCTTTAGTGCTTGTTCTGGACCAGGTAGTGTACCAATTAATTTTATGACTTTATATTTATTACTATATATACGATTATATTATAGAATTATATATTAGGAATTATTCTAGCATCTGATCTTCACAATACCATTGTGAAGGAGATGCTGTTATTATCCTCTTTTTACAGACAAGGAAACTGACTTTAAATGGCTTGCCCAAGCTACTGTCTGAGGTTATATCTGAGTATTTATCCATCACATCACCTAACTGCCTCTGTCACCACACACACACACACACACACACACACACACACGCACACACACATATATAATATGAAGATAATGTTTATAAATGTATAAGATTTATAAAAACAAATCATAAATTGAAAAGATAAGATTTATAAATACAAATCATCAAGGAGACACCATCTATGTATCTATATGGGACAATGAAAATTTCATTTCTGTCTTTGAATCCCTGGGGCCTAGCATTGTCCCCAGCTCATTTAAGAAATAAGTAAACTCCTAAAAAAAAGAAATAAGGAAGCATTTAAGTCCCCAGTAAGCATTTAAGCAATCTTTATTCTTCTATGGTTACTTACTCTTTCCCTAAGGGAGTAAGATGTATATCTCTCCAGTTCATAGGGGATATTTTCAGGGTCAAAAATATATGTGCTCACACTAATCAAATTCATGGTATTATTAATATCCTTAGTCCTAGAATGGCATCAAAACCAAAATGGGAGGGGCAGCTAGGTGGCACAGTGGATAGAGCACCAGCCCTGAAGTCAGGGGTACCTGAGTTCAAATCTGGCCTCAGACCCTTAATAATGACCTAGCTGTGTGGCCTTGGGCAAGCCACTTAACCCCATTTGCCTTGCAAAAACCTAAAAAAAAAAACCTGGGAGAATGATGGGGTGCTCATTTGAAAATAAACTTATTGTGAGCAGAATTCTGTTTTAATGTACACTGCCTCGGTCTATATAGTTTGATTTAGTGAATCCTCCGTACTGTGAAGTTTATCTCAGGTGATAACAGCATGCTCGGAAACTGCTTTTGTCACAATTAGTGCTGGTTTATAGACTCAAAATAAAGGTTAGGGTAACAGATTACTAAGACTGAACCACACCCCCTAATGGGAAACCCCAAGAGCCAAGCTAGCTCCCCATGACTGAACTGGGTCTGTCATCTGCTCTCTTGTTCTGAAGCTTTCCCATTGTCATTCTCTCATTGTCCCTGGCTTGTCACATGCTTCCCTCAATTCTTTCTATTTTTCTTAATAGCTACAAAGAAAGAGAGCACATTCATGGGTCCTTTATCAGGAAGGAGGGAAAATGGAAAATCTTCCTGTGAACGCCCATGTCTTTTTTTCGCCCTTCAAAGAAAACAAGTTGTAACATATGGTTAATACACAAACTACAGATTTCTACAATGCTGAAGAACAAGGCACTTTTGTCTTGTTTTTTCTTTTGGGGGGAAGGATCACTCAAGAGAAGAGTCACTAAGGGCTTTCTTTTTTTATTTCTATGATATTTCTGGTACAGATTTCTATTCAGATTAGGGATAAGAAAACAAGTCAGGGAAGTTTTTCCACTGAGTCAGAAGCAATAGAAATAGCTGAGAACTTAATTAGGAGTGGTGAAAAGGAAACAAATTTTTTTCTGACTGTAAGTCAGATAGAGAGTCAAATTCTAGTGATGATGAAGTAATCTTGCAGAAACAAAGACGTTTTTTAAAATAATCATTAATTCATTTTTGATTTGACACAAGAAATACATCCCAACAGAAACTCAAACTCCCTGCTCAAAAAAAAAAAGTTTATAGATTATTAACAGATGAGTCTTTAACTTTGGCAGTACATTACTAACACTGAACAACTAAACTGACCAGAGTTTTTTGTATTATCTGATACTGATTTTATTTGTATTGTTGTGGTCACTGCTGATTTTATTCATTTAGTTTGTCCCAATTCACTTTGTATCAATGCTAAAAAAACAGTCACATCCCTCCAAAGAATTCATATTTGACATCCTTTATGGCATGGTGATCGTGTTCATCCATCATAATTAGTTTAGTCCTTTGAACAATCTTGTGAAAAAATAGTCAATTCATTGGGGGGGGGGTGAGGGGGCAGAGAGGAGTCAAGAAATTTCTTCAGGATCACACAAGTAAGAAGTATCAAATATCTGAGATCAGATTTGAACTCAGATCCTCCTGACTCTAGGACCAGTGCTCTATCCACTGCATCACCTAGCTGTCTCAATTCTATTGCTGGGGATAGTTGTGGTAGTGGAATTTCTGGATCAAAAGTTATGAACAATTTAATACCTTTGCTAGATAATTTCTGCTTGTTTTGCACTTAATAGTGCAAAATCACTTAATAGTGAATCTGTCTTCCAATAGTTGCTTTAATAAGAATTTTCCCATCGCTTAGCATTTTTGATAAATGTGAAGCCTTCTTTAATAGAATTCTAAGATTGTGATTGTGACTATTTTTTCAAATGGTTATTGGTAATTCATGACTTTTTTTGGAAAAATATAAAATGTGTTACATTTATATAGATTACTATAGATTTTTATTTCTAAAGTTTTTGGTTTATTTAATTCACAAATATACTCCAAATTTGGATTTTTCTCTTCTGATTATGGCTGCATTGACTTTGTCTATGTCAATCTTTTAAATTTTTTATAATCAAGACCATCCTGTTTATGCTGTCGTCTATTCTTTTTCTGGCAAAACCTATGACATTCTGTAAAACATTCAGATTTTTTAATTAGAAAACAATGGTCTTATATTCTGATTTTCAGAGCCTGCCTGAGACTGGGGGAATATATTCACTTCAGATTTTTCCAGGTTCAAGTCTATACTGCAAATATTGAGTATAAGATGAGGAGTCACAAAAGCTAAATTCTAGTCTCATCTCTACCACAACTCAGTGTGGGACCTGAATCACTATCTTCATATGTAAAATGAGGAAGTCGGGATAGATGATCTCAATAGTCCCCAATATTTTGTGTCTCTAGCTTCAGTCAATAGTCCTTCATTGGGGGGAAAGGAGGGGACGAGGAGGGGGGGAGGGGAAGTTCCTGACCTCCTAGGTAGGTAATACTGCTTTTTTTTTAGGTTTTTGCAAGGCAAATGGGGTTAAGTGGCTTGCCCAAGGCCACACAGCTAGGTAATTATTAAGTGTCTGAGACCAGATTTGAACCCAGGTACTCCTGACTCCAAGGCCGGTGCTTTATCCACTACACCACCTAGCCGCCACATAATACTGCTTTAAAGAACATTTACTCTTTGATGTGGCACATCAATGAGGTTATTGACTGTTGCCCTAATCTTAACAATGCTTGACAAGAGAGGAAAATTCCAGTCTGTCTTTAGATAAGGAAAGTCCAAAGGCTATGCATAGCATAAAATATCAACATAATCCCTTTTTCTCAAAATCTAACTTTGCATGTGGAATATAAGTAAATACTATGAATGAATGAATGAATGAATGAATGAATGAATGAAATACATGAAGAGAAAATGACAAATCATTTGAACTGGTAATTATCTTGAAACCTTGGGTCCATTGGTTTCGAAGCTTCAAAATATCATAACATCTTGATATTCATGTCTTATTTCTCTGTAAGATGACATTTACCTCAGTTTCTACATTTGTGAAACATAGGGGGTTAGCCTCTAAGAGCCCTTTTGATATTAAATCTATGATACTATGACAAATAATGAAGAAAATAAAATTGAAGATAAAAACATTTGATTAATAATGAACAGAATCATTTTTTTTTATTTTGAAAATTGATTGATGAGGGACAGCTAGGTGGAGCAGTGGTTAGAACACTGGCCCCGGTGTCAGGAGGACCTGAGTTCAAAACTGATAGATGGCGAATTTTTGTGTATTTTTATTGTAACAATATAGGAACAAGGAAAACCATGGGATTCTATCTCAAATAAAAATAAGGCAAACCAATTCCAAGATAAGGTCAAAATGTGCACAGGATTTAGACCGAAAGCATAATATCATAAATCAAGTAGGAGAAAAGGAATAGTTTATCCATCAGAAGTATGGAAAAGGGAGGGATTTGTGATGAAACAAGAGATAGAGAACACTATAAAATGAAAAATAAGCATTTTTCTTTATACTAAATTGAAATTTTTTTGCACAAACAAAAATGGTACAACCAAGATTAGAAGGAACACAGAAAGATAAGAAATAATTTTCAAGCTGGTGTTTCTGATAAAGGACTCATTTCTAAAATATATAGTGAACTGAGTCAAATTTATAAGAATACACGTCATTCTCCATTTGATAAATTGTCAAAGGATATGAACAGGAAGTTTTCAGATGAAGAAATTAAATCTACCTACAGTCATATGAAAAATACTCTTAATCAACAATTCTGAGATACCACCTCACACCTACCAGATTGGCCAATATGATTAAAAAATATGAACAATATTGGAAAGGATGTAGGAAAAATGAAACACTAATGTATTGTAGTTGGAGTTGTGAACTGATCCAACTACTCTGAAGTGCAGCTTGGAACTATGCCCAAATGGCAATAAAACTGTGCATACCCTTTGATCCAGCAATATGACTACTAGGTCTATATATAGCCCAACAAGGACATCAAAAAAGGGGGAAAGACCCACATGAACAAAAATATTTACAGCAACTCTTTTTGTAGTGGCGAAGAATTGGAAAGTAAGGATTGTCCGTCAATCGGGGAATTATTGAATATATGAATGTGATGAAATACTATTTTTCTGTAAGAATCATAAACAGGTAAACTTCAGAAAAGCCTGGAAAGACTTATATGATCTTCTGCTGAGTGAAGTGAGCAGAACAAGGAGAACATTGTACATATTAATAGCAACATTGTGAGATAATGAGCTATGATGGATTCAACTCCTCTCAACAGCTCAGCCATCAAGGATAATCTCAAAAAACTTGTGATGCACATATCCAGAAAGATACAGACTTAAATGCTTTAAATGTAGATCAAAGCATACAAGATTCACTTTTTAAAACTTTTTTTTGTTTTTTTCTCTCATGATTTTTCCCTTTAGTTCTAATTCTTCTTTCACAACATGACTAATGTCGAAAGATGTTAAACACAATTGTACTACATATGTACAACTTATATTGAATTACTCTCTGCCATGGGGAAGGGGGCAAGAAAGAGTGGTAGAAAATGTGGAACTCAAAAACTTACAAAAAGGCAAATGGTGAAAACTATCTATGCATATAATCGGAAAAAAATAAAATCAATAACATAAAAAAGACCCAATAGGATACTATTCTTCTTTTGAAGCTTGCCAGTTAACCTAAAGGTCTAAGTGATTAGTGATTGAATAAGCCCAAAACTGTTGTAATTATGATCTCAGAATGACTACAAGGGTTCATCAAGTTGTACATTCCTCCTACACATTTTTCATCTTTTGCAGCTTTTTTTTTCCCATGTTCTCTCTTGAAAACTCTTTAGAGAATCCATCCAACATATGGGAAACCTTTCTGGAGGTCTTCTGTCATTTCATAAACATCAGTGAAGTATTCCAATGCCCATCTGTTATTCCTTGCTCTTACTAAATGATCAGCCCATTTTTTTCTCTTTTTTTGATCAAACATTGCTTGGATGATAGCATTTACACTAAGAATCATCATAACATGGTTGAAAATATCATAAACATAAAAGGGGTAGGAAAACTAGGATTCAGATTCTGGCATCATGGCTGTCTTCCTTCTCTGGCCTTTGCCCTGGCTATGCTCCCTGTCTTGAATGCACCCACTTCTCAAGACTGCCTAACAGGAAAACTCATTTCCAGACTCACCATTTTTTTTACAAGAAGCCTTTCTGAGCATTCACTGCTGGTGAGCTCTATCTTCCTCCCCAGTCCAAGCCACTTTATATTTAACCACTTTGTATTGATTTGGGGGATTTTTCCCCTGTATCTATCATATGAACATGTTATCTCCCCATAGATCATCTTTGTTATTGCACCATGAACTTGCCACAGCTCACAGGGCAAGACATAACCTCTCTGAGGCTCAAACTCATTTTTCTAACTCTTTATTTCCTTGGCTGCCTTCAAGTCCCAAATAAAAATCCCACCTTCTTCAAGAAATGTATCGTGAGGGGTGGCTAGGTGGTGCAGTGGATAGAGCACAGGCCCTGGAGTCAGGAGGACCTGAGTTCAAATCCAACCTCAGACACTTAATAATGACCTAGCTGTGTGGCCTTGGCCAAGCCACTTCACCCCATTGCCTTGCAAAAAAAAAACCTAGAAAAGAAAAGAAATGTATCCTGCTGCCTCTTGATGCTATAGTGCTTTCTCAGGATTGGTCAGTTCCAATTTATCCCACAAAAATCTTGTTTGTGCATGGTCAATTGCATCTTTTCTACCCATTAGTCTATGAACTTCTTGTCTTTTACCTTTCTCTATCTCCCCAGAACACAGAATATACTAGGGGTTTAATATTCAATTCTCTGATTATAAACTAGAGATGGGCTTGGTGTTGGGGGAAGGGAAAGAGAGCAAAGTTACATGCTTCCCATGAATTCAAATGACAATAATGCTATTTCTGGTGCACAGATAATCATTGGCAGTGTAGGAGAATGAGGAGTGGAGGGTTGATCTCCCTAACTCCAGTGAGAGACAGACATAGAAACTGTCAAAGCCTCTGCCCATAGGGGCTGGATTAGATCAGTAACTGGACCTAGATGGTATGGAGGAGAGAGAAGACTGGTGACTTTGCCCAGTCCTCCCTTTACATGCAATCCACTTACATGTCATCAGAGCCCCGACATCCTGGTCCTCTGTGAGAACAAAGGACTATCACCAAAAGAGGTGACCATGGTATGGAACACAAAAGTCTTTGGAGCAGGAGCAGAGCTCACTGTTTTTGTCTCCCTCTTGATGTCAGCGTTCAGGTAATGACAGTTAATTTATATCATATGTATATCAACTTCTGGGACATTTGATCAACACCCTGTTTCAATCCTGGTATGAAGAGACAGCATCTACAGATGGTATTTCTAGGACCATAAAGAAAGCCCCAAGTTCAAATCTATCTTATCTCTAGAGGAGATTCCCTCCTCACCTCTAATCATCAAAATCCCTGGTTTCCCTTCAAGAATCAGTTCAAATTTCACCATCTACATGAAGCCTTTCTTGATTCCTCCCAGCCTTTAGTGCTTCCCTTCCCAAGCTACCTTGTATTCATTTTCTCTGTGCGGATATGTGTGTTTACACACACACACACACACACACACACACACACGCTATTTTCCATGCTTGAATGTAAGCCCCTTGAGGGCAGGACTGTTTCACTTTTGTCTTTGCATTCCCACTGTTAATATGATGCCTGTAATATAGTAAGCATTTAATAAAATGATTGCTGATTGATTGGTGAAATGGCATAATAAAGACTGTTCCAAACAGAAAGATAGACATACATATTCAGATTTGGGAATCTCAATTTATAGTCAGCCTAGTACAATCACTTTCAGCTTTTAAAAAAAAGCAATATTCAACTTCCTTCTGGTATTTTGAAAGGCAGTTTGGGATTCTTTTCTAAAAAGTATTTTATAAATGGATAGAATGAGCTAGCATGAGCAGCAATATCTATAATCAGAATGAAAACACATGAAAAAGCATTTATTTCTATTTGAGTTCAAAGCTACAATCTGAAAATATGTGAGAAAAATACATATATATTTATATAGTTGTGGGTATATTATACACATACACACAGATGTGTGGATAAGTGTGCATAATATCTATGCTTTTGAAGACAAAGTAATGTTTAAAATGATTAAGCATGGTCTAATAGCCATAATAAAGAATTGCAATTATCCCAAAATCTCAGAGGATATTTAGCCCATAACTTAGGGGTTCATTAAGTGTCTGTGGGTAAATTTGGGGAGGTCTGTGAAATGTTCATATCTAAGATGTAAAAAAAAATTGTTAACTTTTGGACTAATCTTAATCATGGATATTGTGTATTTGTGGAAGAGTATACTCCAAGTTTGTGAAGGAAATGTACTTTGCCATCTCAGGAAATGCCTTCACTAAAAGTTAATTATATCTACTACCTGATTGTTGATAGGAATCACACCAGTAGGGATCTGTAGGCTATAATTTCACAATGAATACTCAATAGGCAAAAATCAAGAGTTCAGGGAGTCCTTGTCCCTTAGGTCATGTATTGGCTTCAAAAACATTTTAGGTGCTAATAACTATTATAACAGAGTCTGGGAGTGGTGGTAAGGATGAGTCACTTTTGGAATCGTGTTGGTCATAAACATTTCTTCCTTTCTTAAAATTGAAATCTGAAATTATGTTAAGGACCAATAGCCAATTCCCTCATTAACATGATGAACTTAAAATAGTTAAGGATATCATTATTACTATTAAAACTCCCTCTCTGAGGCAGCTGAATAATGCAGTGGATAGAGTACTGGACCCGAGGAGGCAAGACCTGAGTTCAAATTTGACCTCAGACACTAACAATCTGTGTGAGGCTGAGCAAGTCCCTTAACCTCTTAGTGTCTTAATCCATTGGGAAAGGAAATGGCAAAGCACTCCAATATCCTTGCTAAGAAAACCCCATGGAGAGAACTGGACCATGGCATTACAAAGAGTCAGGCATGACTGAACAACCAAGAACAAGGTATGAAGCACAAGAAAATCAAAGACAAAAAATCCATCCCTATCCTCAGTGTGTTTACATCCTATCACATGATAAAATATATCAACAAAAAAAGAATACAAATTATTCTGAGGAGAAAGAAGTGCTAAGTAAGAGATGTGGGGATTAGGAAGGCCTGAACTGAACTCTATGAAAGAAAATAAGACTTCAGAGAAGTAGAACTGAGAAAGAAAGACAATGGGAACAGATGAGAAGAAAACACATGCTCAGGGGCAAAAGATGGTGAGTCAAAAATAAGGGATAATTAGTAACCCAGTTTGGTTAGAATACAGATTGGGTAGAGGGCATGAAATAAGGCTGGCATTGTGGGTCAGGACACTAGTGGAAATAGGGAAACCCAAGATAGCTAGCCCCTGTACTCCCATCATCCCAAGCAGGGTCATTGTGAGCCAAGACCACTGTGGAGCAGTGTGGGGCAATGTGAGTTAACTTTGCCCCCAGCTGACTTGGAAGAAGACTTAGCTAGCAAGAGCACCTTTGATTAAGTTGGATAAAAAAGCAATTTGGGGAGGTAGATATATAGCTGCTAAAATTCTGGGAATTACGGTATTAAAAAGTCCAAGACATAGTTTCTGGGTAATTTCAACATTTTATTAATACCAGCGTATTTACTATAAAAGGATGGTCATTTGGCCATTCCACCTAGATCAAGGATCTCTCATGGTGTGGGGTTCATAATTTCTATGTGCTTGAAAGAGTAGGTGTTCTTGAAGGTGGCAATCAACTCTGACTAATCAACTATTAATGAAGCAATGAATTTTACAATGAGAGAGTGGGCTATATTACAATGAGGGTATTGGGGTAAATGACTTAGATTACTCAAATCTTGGTCAAAGAGACCTCAATTTCCATAGTGTCTGACTAAAGGAAGGATCCATGTTTTTCCAGACCTATCTGAACAAACACAATGAAGAGAAACGCACCCATTAGCCCCAAGAGAATTTACTTTTCTATTTTGGATTAGATATTAGTTATCCTGACTGGGTAAGTTTTATAAAAGATTTCCCACACTGGTTTTTTCCTAAATGAGAAAATGGAAAAGGGGAAAAGCCTTGGGCCTAATACCATAATTAGCTATGAATTCAAGAAGAGAAGTAATCATTTCTCTCAGAAATCTCTTGTTCACTGCCTTAAATGCTGTTGCCAGTGGCTTTTACCTATTTTTACCTCCCTAAATACCACATCAGGAACTGCTTTTACAGGGGTGGCCTTGGATATATTTTTATTAATATAATTGTTTCTCTGAACCTTAGGTTCTGAGAGCTATATTGCAACAGGCTTAAAATCTCAGCAAGGGTAACTGTAAAAGTAGGTAAGAGCTATATTCTACTGTGAAGTAGAAGACTTTGTATTTTATCTTAGAGAAAATAGGAAGCCATTGAAGGTTTTGGAGGAGTTGAACCTTGAGATGATAATTTTAGCAGCCAAGGAAAAAATGGATTGGAGAGGGAGAAGATTGAAAGTAGAGAGACCAATTAGGAATTAATGAAAGCCCAGTGGCCCAGAACCCTTTCCCCCAGAAGGAGGGAGACCATTCAAACATAAACAGTTATAATAACTGGAAAATCTATGAGTGTAATGACGCCAAAATAATTTGACTAAGCCCCATAGTTTGGTTCTTTTTTTTTTTATCTGACTTGTTCATGATGAATGTGTACTAGAGTCTACTTACCCTAGACTGGTGCATTTGTAAAAGGGTCCAGTTCCCTTTGTCTGCCTCAGTATAAAACACTGTAGACACTAACACTTTTGAACCACCACCCTGAATTTTACCGTAGTCTACATAGAGCCAATCTCCTGCATGTCGTGACATATGTGGTATCAATTCTCAGAGTCAAATAAAGATTGGAACCTAAAGTTGGTAAGGTAGAACCTTATTATATCTCCCCATATTCTTTTTCTAAGAGCAAATTTCCCATCAGTGGGTATTCTATTCATAAATTTTATAATTAGAGTAGAGATAGGCATGACTGTGTTTCTGTTCTTTAAGACCTATTTCTGGACCAGGGCAGAAAACTATTACAAAAGTGAAGGGGACAAGGCTGGTAGCCATAGCCATTTCTCAATCCTCCCTCATTTATGAATGCCTAAAGCCTTGGAATAACATGGAAGAAACCTACATTTATTCATGTATTCATCCATCCATTCATTCATTCACTCATTTATTTATTTATTTATTTACATAGTTCCAATCCACCTCTATGGAGAATAAACTTTCAACATACCACAAAGACCCTTCTTGTCCAGGAACGGACAACTTTGTATTTATTTCGTCACCCTCCTCTCACTTCTTTGACATCTAGAAGGGTTCACTTCGCATTTAGCTTTCCTCAAATGTTCCACTTGTGTTTACTTTCTTTAGGTCTTTGGCATGTATAGGTATAACTCTGAAGAGGTTTAATCCAAGCTTTAGGAAGTCTAGATTTCTCCATGGTCCCAGTAATAGCCATATTTGATGTCTTGGTTTACTGATGGATTATTCAAGTTTCGCATTTTTGTGACTTTCCAGTGGAATGGATTACCCCTTGTGATAGCCAGTGATTCTCATCTGAACTCGGCCCCTATACTTCCTGAGATAAAATTATTGCAAATTAAATAAGGCCCATCATTTGTAAAGGTGGTCTTCATCTCTGTAGATTACTTCAAAAACTTTCAAAACCCATTCTTGGACCTAGACTTGCTACTGCGCACCCACTCACCCAGTCCTTTTGATCCCAGTTTCTCTCTTCTGCTGGATGTGCTGCAGTTTAACCCTTTGGTTGCCAAACAGCTAGCCAAGTGGAAAAGAGGGGACAGGTACAAGAGATAATAGAGGGTGAATCAAAAGGATTGGCAGCTGATTGGATAGTGGGAGGGTGGGTTAAGAAAGATCAAGAATAGCTAAGGATGTTTCCAAAGTTGTGAACCTCAGGAACAGAAATGGGGGAGAGGTGGTTGCTGGAAAGGAACATGCTTATGGAGGAAGGAAATGGGTTTTATTTCATTGGAATCCTCTTTCACTGAACTCTAAAGAGTTCTCTTCAGTTTCTTAATAGAGTGTGAGGAAGAATAGACCATAGATAGCCAGCTTCATCTCCTACCTGCTGTCACACTTTGTTTTGAGGCTAAAGCTCTAACATTATTTTAATACTGTGAATTAGTTGTCTTTCTCTCTATCTCATCCTCTACGACATAAGTTAAAGATTTATGATGTAAACTCTTAGGTCCCTAAGGATAG